>NC_134830.1:147815264-147932182 GCF_004210375.1 Tachypleus tridentatus
AAATGAACTGAAACAGGTTGAATAAATATTATATTGAAATTGTGTAGAAATGAACTGAAACAGGTTGAATAAATATTATATTGAAATTGTATAGAAATGTGAAATAGGTTAAATAAATATAATATTGAAAGGGTGGAGAAATGAACTGAAACAGGTTGAATAAATATAATATTGAAATTATGTATAAATGAACTTCAGTTTGAATAAATGTAATATTGAAATTGTGTAGAAGTGAACTGAAACAGGTTGAATAAATATAATATTGAAATTGTGGATAAATGAATTGAAACAGGTTGAATAAATATAATATTGAAATTGTGTAGAAATGAACTGAAACACGTTGCCCAAATCTGACACTGAAATTATCCGTTGCTACTCCTTTCCAATTTTTTCGTATTTTCTTCTATTTATAGAAACATTTACAACTTAGAACATTGGAAATTTTTGTCACTAGCTAAGGAAAACCAAATTTTAAACATAAAGACATATTTCGACATTTCATATTGTGAAATCGTAAAGTAAAGAGAGACTATGAATTTTCTCTAATAAATAAATATTTTATTATTTAGACGTAACATTTATTTACTTGTAACGATTGGTTTATCAACTATGTTTGTTGGTTTCAGATATTTGTGTATTGTTTGGAATATTAACATAAAACTACATACGATCTTTCTTCACTTATCGCCTAAAAGGTTTATGCGTGCTTTCTTATAGCAAAGACACTTCGAGCTATGTACTGAGTCCGCCCAGGGGAATCGAACTCTTGATCTTGGCGTTGTAAATCTGTAGACTTACTGCTCTACCAGCGAGGGATCGCCTAAAAGGAAGACAGCTAATAAAAACATTAAGTGCCAATATTTAGGCGACTCTTGTTAGACCGATTAGTGGAATTTACGTGTTAGTTTTATACAGCACCCTCAGATCTAAAGTGCGTCAAGGGAAATACAACCATGACCTTTTTAATTTCCATTTCGATCATGTTAACTATTAGACCACGAATGACCCATGATTAAATTCATTCAGGGTTTTGATATCATGGTGACTGAAGTAATTCTCTAAAATATCAGTTACAATAGTATTTACCATACGACACACGAGGAAATATTTAATACATATAAATTATTAAATAATTAGAGAATAAACGTAATTCTGAATTTTATTTATACTTAGATCTACAGTTATACTGGAAATTGGTGTGGCTTAGCGAATTAAGTACTTCGAGTTGATATTGATATTTTCGTATAGATGGCCCGGGCATGACCAATGGTGTTAAGGCGTTCGACTCGTAATCCGAGGGTCGCGGGTTCGAATCCCGGTCGCAGCAAACATGCTCGCCCTTTCAGCCGTGGGGACGTTATAATGTGACGGTCAATCTAACTATTCGTTGGTAAAAAGTAGCCCAAGAGTTGGCGGTGGGTGGTGATCTTACACTGCAAAATTAGGGACGGCTAGTGCAGTTGTCCTCGAGTAGCTTTGCGCGAAATTAAAAAAACAAACAAACAAATTTTCGCATAGTAAATGACACTAATTTATGAAAAAAATAACTACGAAAACACCTACAAAGGTGAGTTAGGTTCATTGTACAGTTAAGAAATTAATATAATGTATGGTTTTCAACCAGTCATAGTCTTGTTTATGAGGATATATATATATATATATACAGAAGGTTATATTTCTTTTATTTCTTCTTTTCGTTATGTAACAGACCCGTTTTTTATTTTTATATTTGAAATGGTGAAACTCGCTTTTGTTATTTGTGAATCACATCATGATGTCATAAGTGCCTGACGTTTATGTGCTAATTCAAAGTGACTAATTTTCGTAAGTGTAAATTTCTCACACGAGATGGTTTATCTGATTGTCAGAATTGGTCGTGTGATTGAATTTAAAGATAATATATACGATCTAGTGATATATATATGCAAAATGGTAAATTATCTTTTATTATAAAAGCAGGTACATATATTTCAGAATAAAACGTGGAATGCGCATTCCAATACGTTTCCACACTTCCTCTAATTTGGTCTACATTCAACTATGTAAACACGAAAAAATCCTCAAGACTTTGGAGACTAGATTTGTGTACCAAAACTGACCTAATGACGTTTTTATGATTTTACCTTATTGCGAGCAAACACTCCTCTGAGGCCGGTTGTGGCCGAGTTGTTAGAAACCTGGACAGAGATTCAAGAGTTGTTCGTACTTTCCATATTATGGGAACGTTATAAGAGTGATGTTTATATTCTGTTATTCGGTTAGATTAGCCCAAGAGTTGGCGGTGGGCGTTATTGTCTACTTATTTTCCTTCTATTGCAAATAGACTTTGTGCAGTTTTACGTGAATATTTGAAATAAACAAACCTTGAACGAGATCCTGACACCAACAAACAAATAAACTAAACAAGTAACATCTACAATATTAATAAGTCAACTATGCTTGAAAAAATAGACAAAATAAAACCACTGAATAAGTTTATAGTATAAATGGTTATTCTGACGAAATACAAATACCAACACGACAATAAATATTAATGCCGATGTCATTCGCAAGATTAAAAGTGTTTATATTAACTCGCGAGGTTTTGTCTAATATACAGTAATATGCGATAAGCACAAATATTTGTTGGTTTGTTTTGAATTTTGAATTGAATGGATGATACAACATAATTTATAACGGATGGAACAATATAACAAAAATGAATGAAACAGTAGAACTTAAGAATGCATGATACAACATTATTTATAACGAATGGAACAATAAACAAAAAATGAATGAAACAGTGTTCATATTAACTCGCGAGGTTTTGTCTAATATACAGAAATATGCGATAAGCAAAATATTTGTTGGTTTGTTTTTGAATTTCGTGCAAAGCTATACCAAGGCTATCTCGAGGATTGATTCCCCTCGGTGGACTTAGCAGATAGTCCGATGTGGCTTTGCTATAAGAAAAAACACACACACTTGTTTGGATAAACCAAAAAATATTGAAAGTTTCTGAATAAATATTCTTTTCTCTCTCTCTTGTATTAAAAACAAACAAAAAGAATAATGTATTAATTCTGTTTAGTGTGTCATCTTACTTGTATGATAACCTACTCTAGACCTTTAAACACAATATAGCATTCGTACGTTTTGGATAGAGTCACTAACTTAACGTATCACACGTACCGTCTCACGAGAGAATCGTGTGTTTACACACGAATGAGAGTTTATCTCTGTTTGAACTTTATTAAACCACAACGGATACCACGCTTGTTTTTTAATGTTTTAACGAACATTTAGTCTGCAGGACAAATATAAATTTACTCTTGCTCTCACGTAATGGGTTTTCAGAAACGTCTTTCAAGTTAGTCAAAAAAAAAATTGCTGATGCAAAAGTGTACCTTAGAAAAATGTGTTTATTCAATCTATTTTACCTTAAAACTGAATTTTATAACAAGCCAGATGTACGCTAACTTTATCTTATTTAACCGTAAATTAAATGATAATTTAGTCTACGCATTTCTAATAAATTTTAGTTGGACTCAGACATATTTCTCTTAGTATTTTGTGATCGGGGAAAAGCTACATCAACAAAATTCATTTTGTGTTTGATATTAGCAAAAATTCTTTCCTTTAGTGTCGTAATATCTGTAAGCTTTGTGTTGTGGTTTGGGCATGTTTTTGTACTTTATATACCTAGGTGACGTTTTTCATTACTGTTACAGCTGAAATAACAACACATCGTGATTGTCGAGATCTGTTGCAAACAGAACATCCGTTTGCTTCAAGTAAAACTGTAGAGTGTCAAGAGGTGTTTATTTTTCTGCTATGATAGCACCAAATCAGCTGTTACACACGGTTTTCGTATCCGATAGCGTCTCCCAGGAGTGGAGACTGGTACGGTTTGATAACCATTTCTTTCCAACGAGAAGATGCTTGACTGGACAAAATTCCGTGATGTAATCCTTGTCTCTTATATTATTCGAAAGGCAGAAATGCCGTCGAAGAAAGAAAACTTTGTATTTTGAAAATATATATCTGTATATTCCAGAAATTTGTAATTAATTATCTAAAGCTATACAAGTGTCGCACTATAGCAAACCATTGTATAGCGGACAATTGCTTATCCACTAGGACTAACATGTGTGCCAATAAAAAGACCTTGGACAAACAAGTGACTTACAATCAAAACGAAAAGAAACAATATAAATGAAAATGGATGAAACGATATAGCGTAAGAATGGATGATACAACATAATTTAGAACGGATGGAAAAATATAACAAAGAAATGAAACAGTAGAACTTAAGAATAAATCATACAACATTATTTATAACGAATGGAACAATATACAAAAAATGTTTGAAACAGTAGAACTTAAGAATGGTGATACAACATTACTTAGAACGGATGGAACAATACAATAAAGAATGAATGAAACAGTAAAACTTAAGAATGGATGATTTAATATAAGTTAGAACAAATAGAACAATATAACAAAGAATGAATGAAAGAGAAGAACTTAAGAATAGATAATACAATCTAATTTATAACGGATGGAATAATATAACAAGGAATGAATGAAACAGCAAAACTTAAGAATAAATCATACAACATTATTTAGAATGAATGGAACAATGTAACAAAAAATTCATGAAACAGTAGAACTTAAGAATGAATGATAAAATATAATTTATAACGGATGGAACAATATAACAAAAATGAATGAAACAGTAGAACTTAAGGGTGGATGATACAACATAATTTAGAACGGACAGAACAATATAACAAAAAATGAATGAAACAGTAGAACTTAAGAGTGGATGATACAACATTATTTAGAACGGATAGAACAATATAACAAAAAATGAATGAAACAGTAGAACTTAAGAGTGGATGATACAACATTATTTAGAACGGATAGAACAATATAACAAAAAATGAATGAAGGAGTAAAACTTTAGAATGATGACACAACATAATTTAGAACGGACGGAACAATATAACAAAGAATGAATGAAACAGTAGAACTTTAGAATGGATTATACAACATTATTTAGAACGGATGATATAACATTATTTAGAATGGATGGAAAAAGATAACAAAGAATAAAAGAAATAGTAGAACTTAAGAATGGATGATACAACATACAACATTATTTAGAACGGATGGAACAATACAACAAAGAATGAATGAAACAGTAGAACTTAAGTATGGATGATACAACATTATTTAGAACAATGGATCAATACAACAAAGAATGAATGAAACAGTAAAACTTAAGAATGGATGATACAACATAATTTAGAACGGATAGAACAATATAACAAAGAAAGAATAAAACAGTAGAACTTAACAATGGATGATACAACATTATTTAGAATGGATGGAAAAATACAACAAAAATGAATGAAACACTAGAACTTAAGAATGGATGATACAACATAATTTAGAACGGATAGAACAATACAAAAAAGAATGAATGAAACGGTAGAACTTAAGAATGGATGATACAACATAATTTAGAACGGATGGAACAATACAACAAAGAATAAATGAAAAAGTAGAATTTCAGAATGGATCATACAACATTATTTTGAACAAATGGAACAATACAACAAACAATGAATGAAACAGTAGAACTTAAAAATGGATGATACAACCTAATTTATAACGGATGGAACAACATGAGAAAGAATGAATGAAAAAGCAGAACTTAAGAATGGATTATACAACATTATTTAGAACGGATGGAACAATACAACAAAGAATGAATGAAACAGTAGAACTTAAGAATGAATCACACAACATTATTTAGAACTCATTGAACAATATAACAAAGAATTAATGAAAGAATAGAAGTTAAGAATGGATGATACAACATTATTTACGACGGATGGAACAATACAAGAAAGAATGAATGAAACATTAAAACTTAAAAATGGATTATGCAACATAATTTAAAACGGATAGAACAATATAACAAAGAATGAATTTAAAAGTAGAACTTAAGAATGGATGATACAACATTATTTAGAACGGAGAGAAAAATATAACAAAAAATAAATGAAAAAGTAGAACATAAGAATGGATAATACAATCTAATTTATAACGGATGGAACAATATAACAAGGAATGAATGAAACAGCAAAACTTAAGAATAGATCATACAAACATTATTTAGAACGGATGGAAGAATGTAACAAAAAATTCATGAAACAGTAGAACTTAGGAATGGTTGATACAACATAATTTATAACGGATGGAACAATACAACAAAGAGTGAATGAAGCAGTAAAACATAAGAATGGGTGATTCAATATTATTTAGAACGGATAGAACAATATGAATTAAACAGTAGAACTTTAGAATGATGACACAACATTATTTAGAACGGATAAAACAGTATAAAAAAGAACGAATGAAACATTAGAACTTATGAATGAATGATAAAACATTGTTTAGAACGGATGGAACAAGATAACAAAGAATGAATGAAAGAGTAGCAGAGTAGAATTTAAGAATGAATGATACAATATAATTTATAACGAATGGAACAATATAAGAAAAATGTATGAAACAGTAGAACTTAAGAATGGATGACACAACATAATTTAGAACGGATGTAACAATACAACGAAGAATGAATGAAAAAGCAGAACTTAAGAATGTATCATACAAGATTATTTAGAACGGATGGAAAAATATAACAAAAATGAATGAAAGAGTAGAACTTAAGAATGTCTGATTAAACACAAGTAAAAACGAATACAACAATATAACAAAGAATGAATGAAACAGTAGAAGTTAAGAATGGACGATACAATCAAATTTCTAACGGATGGAACAATATAACAAAGTAGGAGTGAAAAAGTAGAACTTAAGAATGGATGATACAACACAATTTAGAACTGATGGAACAATATAACAAAGAATGAGTGAAACAGCAGAACTTAAGAATAGATCATACAAACATTATTTAGAACGGATAGAACAATGTAACAAAAATGAATGAAACAGTAGAACTTAAGAATGGATGATACAACATTATTCAGAACGAATGGAACAATAAACAAAGAATGAATGAAACAGTAGAACTTAAGCATGGATGATACAACATTATTTAGAACAGTAGAACAATACAACAAAGAATGAATGAAACAGTAAAACTTAAGAATGGATTATTCAACATTATTTAGAACGGATGGAACAATACAACAAAGAATAGATAAAACAGTAGAACTTAAGAATGGATGATACAACATTTTGTAGAACGGATGGAACAATACAATAAAGAATGAATGAAACAGTAGAACTTAAGAATGGATGATAGAACATCCACATTATTTAGAACGGATGGAACAATTGAAGAAAAAATGAATGAAAGAGTAGAAAGAAGAACTTAAGAATGAATGATACAATATAATTTATAACGAATGGAACAATATAACAAAAATGAATGAAACAGTAGAATTTAAGAATGGATGATACAACATTATTTAGAACAATGAACGATACAACAAAGAATGAATGAAACACTAGAACTTAAGAATGGATGATACAACATTATTTAGAACGGATAGAACAATAGAACAAAAAATGAATGAAACAGCAGAACTTAAAATGGATGATACAGCATAATTTAGAACGGATAGAACAATATAACAAAGTATGAGTGAAACAGTAGAACATAAGAATGGATGATACAACATAATTTAGAACTGATGGAACAATATAACAAAAAATGAATGAAACAGTAAATCTTAGGAATGGATGATTCAATCTAATTTATAACAGATGGAACAATATAACAAAGAATGAATGAAACAGCAGAAGTTTAGAATGGATCATACAAACATTATTTAGAATGGATGGAACAATGTAACAAAAATGAATGAAACAGTAGAACTTAAGAATGGATGATACAACATAATTTATAACGGATGGAACAATATAACAAAAATGAATGAAACAGTAGAACTTAATGGTGGATGATACAACATAATTTAGAACGGACAAAACAATATAACAAAAAATGAATGAAACAGTAGAACTAAAGAGTGGATGATACAACATTATTTAGAACGGATAGAACAATATAACAAAGTATGAATGAAGGAGTAAAACTTTAGAATGATGACACAACATAATTTAGAACGGACGGAACAATACAACAAAGAATGAAAAAAATAGTAGAACTTAAGAATGGAATTTACAACATACAACATTATTTAGAAGGGATGGAACAATACAACAAAGAATGAATGAAAGAGTAGAAGAATAAAACTAAAGAATGAATCACAGAAAATAATTGATAACGAATAGAACAAGATAACAAAAATGAATGAAACAGTAGAACTTAAAAATGGATGACGCAACATTGTTTAGAACGGATGGAACAATACAACAAAAAATGAAAGAAACAGCAGAATTTAGAATGGATGATACAACATAATTTAGAACGAATAGAACAATATAACAAAGATTGAATAAAACAGTAGAACTTAGGAATGGATGATACAACATAAATTAGAACGGATGGAACAATATAACAAAGAATGAATGAAACAGTAGAACATAAAAATATATTATAGAACATTATTTAGAACGGATGGAACAATACAACAAAGAATGAAAAAACGTAGAACTTAAGAATGGATGATACAACATACAGCATTATTTAGAACGGATGGAACAATACAACAAAGAATGAATGAAAGAGTAGAAGAAAACAACTTAAGAATGAATCACAGGAAATAATTTATAACGAATGGAACAATATAACAAAAATGAATGATACAGTAGAACTTAAGAATGGATGATGCAACATTATTCAAAATGAATGGAACAATAATCAAAGAATGAATGAAACAGCAGAATTTAAGAATGTATCATACAAGATTATTTAGAACGGATGGAACAATATAACAAAAATGAATGAAAGAGTAGAACTTAAGAATGGCTGATTAAACACAAGTAAAAACGAATACAACAATATAACAAAGAATGAATGAAACAGTAGAAGTTAAGAATGGATGATATAACATAATTTAGAACGGATATAACAATACAACGAAGAATGAATGAAACAGCAGAACTTAAGAATGTATCATACAAGATTATTTAGAACGGATGGAAAAATATAACAAAAATGAATGAAAGAGTAGAACTTAAGAATGGCTGATTAAACACAAGTAAAAACGAATACAACAATATAACAAAGAATGAATGAAACAGTAGAAGTTAAAAATGGAAGATACAATCAAATTTATAACGGATGGAACAATATAACAAAGTAGGAGTGAAAAAGTAGAACTTAAGAATGGATGATACAACACAACTTAGAACTGATGGAACAATATAACAAAGAATGAATGAAACAGCAGAACTTAAGAATATATCACACAAACATTATTTAGAACGGATGGAACAATGTAACAAAAATGAATGAAACAGTAGAACTTAAGAATGGATGATACAACATTATTCAGAACGAAGGGAACAATAAACAAAGAATGAATGAAACAGTAGAACTTAAGCATGGATGATACAACATTATTTAGAACAGTAGAACAATACAACAAAGAATGAATGAAACAGTAGAACTTAAGAATGGATGATAGAACATCCACATTATTTAGAACGGATGGAACAATTGAAGAAAAAAGGAATGAAAGAGTAGAAGAGAAGAACTTAAAAATGAATGATACAACATAATTTATAACGAATGGAACAATATAACAAAAATGAATGAAACAGTAGAATTTAAGAATGGATGATACAACATTATTTTGAACAATGGAACGATACAACAAAGAATGAATGTGACAGTAAAATTTAAGAATGGATGATATAACATAATTTAGAACGGATAGAACAAAATAACAAAGAATGAGTGAAACAGTAGAACTTAAGAATGGATGATACAACATTGTTTAGAACGGATGGAACAATACAACGAATAATGAATGAAACAGCAGAACTGAAGAATGGATCGTACAACATTATTTAGAACGGATGGAACAATGTAACAAAAGTGAATGAAACAGTAGAACTTAATAATGGATGATACAACATAATTTAGAACGGATAGAACAGTACAACAGAAAAGAAATAAAACAGTAGAACTTATGAATGGATGATACAACATAATTTAGAACGGATGGAACAATAAAACAAATAATGAATGAAGGAGTAAAATATATGAATGGATCATACAATATTATTTAGAACGAATGGAACAATACAACAAACAATGAATGAAACAGTAGAACTTAAGAATGGATTATACAACATTATTTAGAACGGATGGAACAATATAACAAAGAATGAAAGAAACAGTAGAAGTTAAGAATGGAAGTTACAACATAATTTAGAACGGATGTAACAATATAAAAAAAATGAATGAAACAATAGAACTTAAGAAAGGATGATACAACATTATTTAGAACGGATGGAACAATACAACAAAGAATGAATGAAACAGTAGTACATAAAAATGGATGATAGAACATTGTTTAGAACGGATGTAACAATACAACAAAGAATAAAAAAATAGTAGAACTTGAGAATGGATGATACAACATACAACATTATTTAGAACGGATGGAACAACACAACAAACAATGAATGAAAGAGTAGGAAAGTAGAACTTAAGAATGAATCACAGAAAATAATTTATAACGAATGGAACAATATAAAAAAATGAATGAAACAATAGAACTTAAGAATGGATGATGCAACATTATTCAAAATCAATGGAACAATAATCAAAGAATGAATGAAACAGTAGAACTTAAGAATGGATGATACAACCTAATTTGTAACGGATGGAACAACATAAGAAAGAATGAATGAAACAGTAGAAGTTAAGAATGGATGACACAACATAATTCAGAACTGACGAAACATTATAAAAAAAATGAATGAAACAGTAGAACATAAAAATATATGATAGAACATTATTTAGAACAAATGGAACAATACAACAAAGATGAAAAAAAAAGAAGAACTTAAGAATGGATGATACAACATACAACATTAATTAGAAGGGATGGAACAATACAACAAAGAATGAATGAAAGAGTAGAAGAAAAGAACTTAAGAATGAATCACAGGAAGTAATTTTTATCGAATGGAACAATATAACAAAAATGAAGAAACAGTAGAACTTAAGTATGGATGATACAACATTATTTAGAACAATGAAGCAATATAACAAAGAATGGATGAAACAGTAGAAGCTAAGAATGGATGATACAACATAATTTAGAATGGATGTAACAATATAAAAAGAATGAATGAAACAATAAATCTTAAGAAAGGATGATACAACATTATTTAGAACGGATGGAACACTACAACAAAGAATGAATGAAACAGTAGAACATAAAAATGGATGATAGAACATTATTCAGAACGGATGGAACAATACAACAAAGAATGAAAAAAATAGTAGAACCTAAAAATGGATGATACAACATACAACATTATTTAGAACGGATGGAACAATACAACAAAGAATGAATGAAGGAGTAGAAGAATAGAACTTAAGAATGAATCATAGAAAATAATTTATATCGAATGGAACAATATAACAAAAGTGAATGAAACAGTAGAACTTAAGTATGGATGATACAACATTATTTAGAACAATGGAGCAATACAAAAAAGAATGAATAAAACAGTAAAATTTAAGAATGGATGATATAACATAATTTAGAACGGATAGAACAATATAACAAAGAATGAGTGAAACAGTAAAACTTAAGAATGGATGATACAACATTGTTTAGAACGGATGGAACAATACAACGAAGAAAGAATGAAACAGTAGAACTTAAGAATGGATGATACAACATAATTTAGAACGGATGGAACAATAAAACAAATAATGAATGAAGGAGTAAAACATATGAATGGATCATACAATATTATTTAGAACGAATGGAACAATACAACAAACAATGAATGAAACAGTAGAACTTAAGAATGGATGATACAACCTAATTTATAACGTATGGAACAACATAAGAAAGAATGAATGAAACAGCAGAACTTAAGAATAGATGATACAACATTATTTAGAACGGATGGAACAACACAACAAAGAATGAATGAAAGAGTAGGAAAATAGAATTTAAAAATGAATCACAGAAAATAATTTAAAATGAATGGAACAATATAAAATAAATGAATGAAACAGTAGAACTTAAGAATGGATGATGCAACATTATTCAAAATAAATGGAACAATAATCAAAGAATGAATGAAACAGTAGAATTTAAGAATGGATGATACAACATAATTTAGATCCAATAGAACAATATAACAAAGATTGAATAAAACAGTAGAACTTAGGAATGGATGATACAACATAATTTAGAAAGGATGGAACAATAAAACAAATAATGAATGAAGGAGTAAAACTTATGAATGGATCATACAATATTATTTAGAACGAATGGAACAATACAACAAACAATGATAGAAACAGTAGAACTTAAGAATGGATGATACAACCTAATTTATAACGGATGGAACAACATAAGAAAGAATGAATGAAACAGTAGAAGTTAAGAATGGATGACACAACATAATTTAGAACTGATGGAACATTATAAAAAAGAATGAATGAAACAGTAGAACATAAAAATATATGATAGAACATTATTTAGAACGGATGGAACAATACAACAAAGAATGTATGAAAGAGTAGAAGAAAAGAACTTAAGAATGAATCACAGGAAATAATTTATAACGAATGGAACAATATAACAAAAATGAATGAAACAGTACAACTTAAGAATGGATGATAGAACATAATTTAGAACGGATAGAACAATGTAACAAAAATGAATGAAACAGTAGAACTTAAAAATGGATGATACAACCTAATTTATAACGGATGCAACAACATAAGAAAGAATGAATGAAACAGCAGAACTTAAGAATGGATTATACAACATTATTTAGAACGGAAGGAACAATATAACAAAAATGAATGAATCAGTAGAACAAAGAATGGATGATACAACATTATTCAAAATGAATGGAACAATAATCAAAGAATGAATGAAACAGTAGAACTTAAGTATGGATGATACAAAATTATTTAGAACAATGGAGCAATACAAGAAAGAATGAATATAACAGTAAAATTTAAGAATGGATGATACAACATAATTTAGAACGAATGGAACAATACAAGAAACAATGAATGAAACAGTAGAAGTTAAGAATGGATGATACAACATAATTTATAACGCATGGAACAATGTAACAAAGAATGAAAGAAACAGTAGAACTTTAGAATGTATTGTACAACATTATTTAGAACGGATAAAACTGTATAACAAAGAACGAATGAAACATTAGAATTTATGAATGGATGATAGAACATTGTTTAGAACGGATGGAACAAGATAACAAAGAATGAAAAAATAGTAGAACATAAGAATGGATGATACAACATAATTTATAACGGATGGAACAATATAACAAAAATGAATAAAACAGTAGAACTTAAGAATGAATACTACAACATTATTCAAAATGAATGGAACAATAAAAAAGAATGAATAAAACAGTAGAACTTAAGTATGGATGATACAACATTATTTAGAACAATGGAGCAATACAACAAAGAATGAATGATACAGTAAAATTTAGGAATGGATGATATAACATAATTTAGAACGGATAGAACAATATAACAAAGAATGAATGAAACAGTAGAACTTAAGAATGGATGATGCAACATAATTCAGAACGGATAGAACAATATAACAAAGAATGAGTGAAACAGTAGAACTTAAGAATGGATGATACAGCATTGTTTAGAACGGATGGAACAATACAACGAAGAATGAATGAAACAGCAGAACTGAAGAATGGATCTTACAACATTATTTAGAACGGATGGAACAATGTAACAAAAATGAATGAAACAGTAGAACTTAAGAATGGATGATACAACATAATTTAGAACGGATAGAACAGTACAACAAAAAAGGAATGAAACAGTAGAACTGAAGAATGGATGATACAACATAATTTAGAACGGATGGAACATTATAAAAAAGAATGAATGAAACAGTAGAACATAAAAATATATGATAGAACATTATCTAGAACGGATGGAACAATACAAAAAAATGAAAAAAAAAGAAGAACTTAAGAATGGATGATACAACATACAACATTATTTAGAAGGGATGGAACAATACAACAAAGAATGAATGAAAGAGTAGAAGAAAAGAATTTAAGAATGAATCACAGGAAATAATTTATTACGAATGGAACAATATAACAAAAATGAATGAAACAGTAGAACGTAACAATGGATGATGCAACATTATTCAAAATGAATGGAACAATAATCAAAGAATGAATGAAACAGTAGAACTTAAGAAAGGATGATACAACATTATTTAGAACGGATGGAACACTACAACAAAGAATGAATGAAACAGTAGAACATAAAAATGGATGATAGAACATTATTTAGAACGGATGGAACAATACAACAAAGAATGAAAAAAATAGTAGAACCTAAAATAGCATGATACAACATACAACATTATTTAGAAGGGATGGAACAATACAACAAAGAATGAATGAAAGAGTAGAAGAATAGAACTTAAGAATGAATCATAGAAAATAATTTATATCGAATGGAACAATATAACAAAAGTGAATGAAACAGTAGAACTTAAGTATGGATGATACAACATTATTTAGAACAATGGAGCAATACAACAAAGAATGAATGATACAGTAAAATTTAAGAATGGATGATATAACATAATTTAGAACGGATAGAACAATATAACAAAGAATGAGTGAAACAGTAAAACTTAAGAATGGATGATACAACATTATTTAGAACGGATGGAACAATACAACAAAGAATGAATGAAACAGTAGAACTTAAGAATGGATGATACAACATTATTTAGAACGGATGGAACAATGTAACAAAAATAAATGAAACAGTAGAACTTAAGAATAGATGATACAACATAATTTAGAACGGATAGAACAGTACAACAACAAAAAAATGAAACAGTAGAACATAAGAATGGATGATACAACATAATTTAGAACGGATGGAACAATAAAACAAATAATGAATGAAGGAGTAAAACATATGAATGGATCATACAATATTATTTAGAACGAATGGAACAATACAACAAACAATGAATGAAACAGTAGAAATTAAGAATGGATGATACAACCTAATTTATAACGGATGGAACAACATAAGAAAGAATGAATGAAACAGCAGAACATAAGAATGGATTATACAACATAATTTAGAACGGATGGAACAATATAATAAAGAATGAATGAAACAGTAGAAGTTAAGAATGGAAGATACAACATAATTTAGAACGTATGTAACAATATAAAAAAGAATGAATGAAACAATAGAACTTAAGAAAGGATGATAGTACATTATTTAGAACGGATGGAACAATACAACAAAAATGAATGAAACATTAGAACATAAAAATGGATGATAGAACATTGTTTAGAACGGATGTAACAATACAACAAAGAATGAAAAAATAGTAGAACTTAAGAATGGATGATACAACATACAACATTATTTAGAACGGATGGAACAATACAACAAAGAATGAATGAAACAGTAGAACTTAAGAATGGATGATGCAACATTATTCAAAATGAATGGAACAATAATCAAAGAATGAATGAAACAGTATTATTTAAGAATGGATGTTACAAAATAATTTAGAACGAATGGAACAAAATAACAAAGAATGAATGAAACAGTAGAACTTAAGAATGGATGATACAACATAATTTAGAACGGATGGAACAATATATCGAAAAATGAATAAATCAGGAGAACTAAAAAATGGATGATACAACATAATTTATAATGCATGGAACAATGTAACAAAGAATGAAAGAAACAGTAGATCTTTAGAATGGATTATACAATTTAATTTATTACGGATGGAACAATACAATAAAGAATGAATGAAATTAATGAAAGAGTAGGAAAATAGAACTTAAAAATGAACCACAGAAAATAATTTATAACGTATGGAACAATATGACAAAAATGAATGAAACTGTAGAACTTAAGAATGGATGATGTAACATTATTCAAAATGAATGGAACAATAATCAAAGAATGAATGAAACAGTAGGACTTAAGTATGGATGATACAACATTATTTAGAACAATGGAGCAATACAACAAAGAATGGATGAAACAGTAGAAGTTAAGAATGGATGATACAACACAATTTAGTATAGATGTAACAATATAAAAAAGAATGAATGAAACAACAGAACTTAAGAAAGGATGATACAACATTATTTAGATCGGATGGAACAATACAAGAAAGAATGAAAAAAATAGTAGAACTTAAGAATGGATGATACAACATACAACATTATTTAGAAGGGATGGAACAATACAACAAAGAATGAATGAAAGAGTAGAAGAATAGAACTAAAGAATGAATCACAGAAAATAATTTATAACGAATGGAACAAGGTAACAAAAATGAATGAAACAGTAGAACTTAAGAATGGATGATGCAACATTGTTTCGAACGGATGGAACAATACAATAAAAAATGAAAGAAACAGTAGAATTTAAGAATGGTTGATACAACATAATTTAAAACGAATGGAACAAAATAACAAAGATTGAATAAAACAGTAGAACTTAGGAATTGATGATACAACATAATTTAGAACGGATGGAAATATAAAACAAATAATGAATGAAGGAGTAAAACTTATAAATGGATCATACAATATTATTTAGAACGAATGGAACAATACAACAAACAATGAATGAAACAGTAGAACTTAAGAATGGATGACACAACATAATTTATAACGGATGGAACAACATAAGAAAGAATGAATGAAAGAGTAGAACTGAAGAGTGGATCGTACAATATTATTTAGAACGGATGGAAGAATGTAACAAAAATGAATGAAACAGTAGAACTTAAGAATGGATGATACAACCTAATTTATAACGGATGGAACAACATAAAAAAAAATGAATGAAACAGTAGAACTTAAGAATGGATGATACAACATTATTTAGAACGGATGGAACAATACAACAAACAATGAATGAAACAGTAGAACTTAAGAATGGATGATACAACATAATTTAGAACGGATGGAACAATATATCGAAAAATGAATAAATCAGGAGAACTAAAAATGGATGATACAACATAATTTAAAACGAATGGAACAAAATAACAAAGAATGAATGAAACAGTAGAACTTAAGAATGGATGATGCAACATAATTTATAACGCATGGAACAATGTAACAAAGAATGAAAGAAACAGTAGATCTTTAGAATGGATTATACAATTTTATTTAGAACGGATAAAACAGTATAACAAAGAACGAATGAAACATTAGAATTTATAAATGGATGACAGAACATTGTTTAGAACGGATGGAACAAGATAACAAACAATGAAAAAGATAGTAGAACTTAAGAATGGATGATACAACATAATTTATAACGGATGGAACAATATAACAAAAATGAATCAAACAGTAGAACTTAAGAATGGATGATACAACATTATTTATTACGGATGGAACAATACAATGAAGAATGTATGAAATAGTAGATCTTAAGAATGGATGATACAATATTATTTAGAACGGTAGAACAATATAATAAAGAATGAATGAAACATTACAACTTAAGAATGGATGATACAACATTATTTACAACGGATGGAATAATACAACTAATAATTGATGAAACAGTAAAACTTATGAATGGATGATACAACATTATTTAGAACGGTTGGAACAATACAATAAGAATGAATGAAACAGTAGAACTTAAAAATGAATGATACAACATTATTCAAAATAAATGGAACAATAAAAAAGAATGAATGAAAGAGTGGAACTTAAAAATGGATGATGCAACATTATTCAAAATGAATGGAACAATAATCAAAGAATGAATGAAACAGTAGAACTTAAGTATGGATGATACAACATTGTTTAGAACGGATGGAACAATACAACTAAGAATGAATGAAACAGCAGAACTTAAGAATGGATGATACAACATTATTTAGAACGGATGGAACAATGTAACAAAAATGAATGAAACAGTAGAACTTAAGAATGGATGATAGAACATAATTTAAAACGGATAGAACAGTACAACAAAAAAGGAATGAAACAGTAGAACTTAAGAATGGATGATACAACCTAATTTATAACGGATGGAACAACATAAGAAAAAATGAAAGAAACAGTAGAACTTAAAAATGGATGATACAACCTAATTTATAACGGATGGAACAACATAAGAAAGAATGAATGAAACAGTAGAACTTAAGAATGGATGATACAACATTATTTAGAACGGATGGAACAATATAAAAAAAGAATGAATGAAACAATAGAACTTAAGAAAGGATGATACAACATTATTTAGAACGGATGGAACAATACAACAAAGAATGAATGAAAAAATAGAACATAAAAATGGATGATAGAACATTGTTTAGAACGGATGGAACAATACAACAAAGAATGAAAAAATAGTAGAACTTAAGAATGGATGATACAACATTATTTAGAACGGATGGAACAATACAACAAAGAATGAATGAAAGAGTAGAAAATAGAACTTAAGAATGAATCACAGAAAATTATTTATAACGAATGGAACAAGATAACAAAAAATGAATGAAACAGTAGAACTTAAGAATGGATGATACAACATTATTTAAAACGGATGGAACAATACAACAAAAAAAAAATGAAACAGTAGAATTTAAGAATGGATGATACAACATAATTTAAAACGGATGGAACAAAATAACAAAGAATGAATGAAACAGTAGAACTTAAGAATGGATGATACAACATAATTTAGAACGAATGGAACAATATAACAAAGATTGAATAAAACAGTAGAACTTAAGAATGGATGATACAACATTATTTAGAACGGATGGAACAATGTAACAAAAAATTAATGAAACAGTAGAACTTAAGAATGGATGATACAACATAATTTATAACGGATGGAACAACATAAGAAAGAATGAATGAAACAGTAGAACTTAAGAATGGATGATACAACATTATTTAGAACGGATGGAACAATATAAAAAAAAGAATGAATGAAACAATAGAACTTAAGAAAGGATGATACAACATTATTTAGAACGGATGGAACAATACAACAAAGAATGAATGAAACAGTAGAACATAAAAATGGATGATAGAACATTATTTAGAACGGATGGAACAATACAAGAAAGAATGAAAAAAATAGTAGAACTTAAGAATGGATGATACAACATACAACATTATTTAGAACGGATGGAACAATACAACAAAGAATGAATGAAAGAGTAGAAGAATAGAACTAAAGAATGAATCACAGAAAATAATTTATAACGAATGGAACAATATAACAAAAATGAATGAAACAGTAGAACTTAAGAATGGATGATACAACATTATTTAGAACGGATGGAACAATACAACAAAAATGAATGAAAGAAACAGTAGAATTTAAGAATGGATGATACAACATAATTTAAAACGGATGGAACAAAATAACAAAGAATGAATGAAACAGTAGAACTTAAGAATGGATGATACAACATTATTTAGAACGGATGGAACAATACAACAAAAAATGAATGAAACAGTAGAACTTAAGAATGGATGATACAACATAATTTAGAACGGATGGAACAATAAAACAAATAATGAATGAAACAGTAGAACTTAAGAATGGATGATACAACATTATTTAGAACGAATGGAACAATACAACAAACAATGAATGAAACAGTAGAACTTAAGAATGGATGATACAACATAATTTAGAACGGATGGAACAATATAACAAAAAATGAATAAACAGTAGAACTAAAAATGGATGATACAACATAATTTATAACGGATGGAACAATGTAACAAAGAATGAAAGAAACAGTAGAACTTTAGAATGGATGATACAACATTATTTAGAACGGATAAAACAATATAACAAAGAATGAATGAAACATTAGAATTTATAAATGGATGATACAACATTATTTAGAACGGATGGAACAAAGATAACAAACAATGAAAAAAATAGTAGAACTTAAGAATGGATGATACAACATAATTTATAACGGATGGAACAATATAACAAAAATGAATGAAACAGTAGAACTTAAGAATGGATGATACAACATTATTTAGAACGGATGGAACAATACAACAAAGAATGAATGAAACAGTAGAACTTAAGAATGGATGATACAACATTATTTAGAACGGATGGAACAATATAACAAAATGAATGAAACAGTAGAACTTAAGAATGGATGATACAACATAATTTAAAACGGATGGAACAATACAACAAAAAAAGGAATGAAACAGTAGAACTTAAGAATGGATGATACAACATAATTTATAACGGATGGAACAATATAAGAAAAAATGAATGAAACAGTAGAACTTAAGAATGGATGATACAACATAATTTATAACGGATGGAACAATATAAGAAAGAATGAATGAAACAGCAGAACTTAAGAATGGATGATACAACATTATTTAGAACGGATGGAACAATATAAAAAAGAATGAATGAAACAATAGAACTTAAGAATGGATGATACAACATTATTTAGAACGGATGGAACAATACAACAAAGAATGAATGAAAAAATAGAACATAAAAATGGATGATAGAACATTATTTAGAACGGATGGAACAATACAACAAAGAAAAAAAAAAAATAGGAGAACTTAAGAATGGATGATACAACATTATTTAGAACGGATGGAACAATACAACAAAGAATGAATGAAAGAGTAGGAAAATAGAACTTAAGAATGAATCACAGAAAATAATTTATAACGAATGGAACAATATAACAAAAAATGAATGAAACAGTAGAACTTAAGAATGGATGATGCAACATTATTTAAAATGAATGGAACAATAATCAAAGAATGAATGAAACAGTAGAACTTAAGAATGGATGATACAACATAATTTAAAACGGATGGAAATATAAAACAAATAATGAATGAAACAGCAGAACTGAAGAGTGGATCGTACAATATTATTTAGAACGGATGGAACAATGTAACAAAAATGAATGAAACAGTAGAACTTAAGAATAGATGATAGAACATAATTTAAAACGGATAGAACAATGTAACAAAAATGAATGAAACAGTAGAACTTAAGAATGGATGATACAACCTAATTTATAACGGATGGAACAACATAAGAAAGAATGAATGAAACAGCAGAACTTAAGAATGGATTATACAACATTATTTAGAACGGAAGGAACAATATATCAAAAAATGAATGAAACAGTAGAACAAAAAATGGATGATACAACATTATTCAAAATGAATGGAACAATAAACAAATAATGAATGAAACAGTAGAACTTAAGAATGGATGATACAACATTATTTAGAACAATGGAGCAATACAAGAAAGAATGAATAAAACAGTAAAATTTAAGAATGGATGATACAACATAATTTAGAACGGATAGAACAATACAACAAAAAAGGAATAAAACAGTAGAACTTAAGAATGGATGATACAACATAATTTAGAACGGATGGAACAATAAACAAATAATCAATGAAGGAGTAGAACTTATGAATGGATCATACAATATTATTTAGAACGAATGGAACAATACAACAAACAATGAATGAAACAGTAGAACTTAAGAATGGATGATACAACATAATTTAGAACGGATGGAACAATATAACAAAGAATGAATAAATCAAGAGAACTAAAAAATGGATGATACAACATAATTTATAACGAATGGAACAATGTAACAAATAATGAAAGAAACAGTAGAACTTTAGAATGGATTATACATTATTTAGAACGGATAAAACAATATAACAAAGAACGAATGAAACATTAGAATTTATGAATGGATGATAGAACATTGTTTAGAACGGATGGAACAAGATAACAAATAATGAAAAATAGTAGAACTTAAGAATGGATGATACAACATAATTTATAACGGATGGAACAATATAACAAAAAATGAATGAAACAGTAGAACTTAAGAATGGATGATACAACATTATTTAGAACGGATGGAACAATACAATGAAGAATGAATGAAACATTAGAACTTAAGAATGGATGATACAACATTATTTAGAACGGATGGAACAATACAACAAAGAATTGATGAAACAGTAAAACTTAAGAATGGATGATACAACATTATTTAGAACGGATGGAACAATACAACAAAGAATGAATGAAACAGTAGAACTTAAGAATGGATGATACAACATTATTTAAAATAAATGGAACAATAAACAAAGAATGAATGAAACAGTAGAACTTAAAAATGGATGATACAACATTATTTAGAACGGATGGAACAATATAACAAAGAATGAATGAAACAGTAGAACTTAAGAATGGATGATACAACATAATTTAGAACGGATGGAACAATATAACAAAGAATGAATAAAACAGTAGAACTTAAGAATGGATGATAGAACATTATTTAGAACGGATGGAACAATAAACAAAGAATAAATGAAACAGTAGAACTTAAGAATGGATGATACAACATTATTTAGAACAATGGAACAATACAAGAAAGAATGAATAAAACAGTAAAATTTAAGAATGGATGATACAACATAATTTAGAACGGATGGAACAATATAACAAAGAATGAATGAAACAGTAGAACTTAAGAATGGATGATACAACATTGTTTAGAACGGATGGAACAATACAACAAAAAATGAATGAAACAGTGGAATTTAAGAATGGTTGATACAACATAATTTAGAACGGATGGAACAATATAACAAAGAATGAATCAAACAGTAGAACTTAAGAATGGATGATACAACATAATTTAGAACGAATAGAACAATATAACAAAGATTGAATAAAACAGTAGAACTTAAGAATGGATGATACAACTAATTTAGAACGGATGGAACAATATAAAAAAAAATGAATGAAACAGTAGAACTTAAGAATGGATGATACAACCTAATTTATAACGGATGGAACAACATAAGAAAGAATGAATGAAACAGCAGAACATAAGAAAGAATGAATGAAACAGCAGAACATAAGAATGGATTATACAACATTATTTTAAACGGATGTAACAATATAAAAAAGAATGAATGAAACAATAGAACTTAAGAAAGGATGATACAACATTATTTAGAACGGATGGAACAATACAACAAAGAATGAATGAAACAATAGAACATAAAAATGGATGATAGAACATTGTTTAGAACGGATGTAACAATACAACAAAGAATAAAAAAATAGTAGAACTTAAGAATGGATGATACAACATACAATATTAATTAGAACGGATGGAACAATACAACAAAGAATGAATGAAAGAGTAGGAAAATAGAACTTAAGAATGAATCACAGAAAATAATTTATAACGAATGGAACAATATAACAAAAATGAATGAAACAGTAGAACTTAAGAATGGATGATGCAACATTATTCAAAATGAATGGAACAATAATCAAAGAATGAATGAAACAGTAGAACTTAAGAATGGATGATACAACATAATTTAATTCGGATGTAACAATATAAAAAAGAATGAATGAAACAATAGAACTTAAGAAAGGATGATACAACATTATTTAGATCGGATGGAACAATACAACAAAGAATGAATGAAACAGTAGAACATAAAAATGGATGATAGAACATTATTTAGAACGGATGAAACAATACAAGAAAGAATGAAAAAAATAGTAGAACTTAAGAATGGATGATACAACATACAACATTATTTAGAAGGGATGGAACAATACAACAAAGAATGAATGAAAGAGTAGAAGAATAGAACTAAAGAATGAATCACAGAAAATAATTTATAACGAATGGAACAAGATAACAAAAATGAATGAAACAGTAGAACTTAAGAATGGATGATGCAACATTGTTTAGAACGGATGGAACAATACAACATAAAATGAAAGAAACAGTAGAATTTAAGAATGGATGATACAACATAATTTAAAACGAATGGAACAAAATAACAAAGAATGAATGAAACAGTAGAACTTAAGAATGGATGATGCAACATAATTTAGAACGAATAGAACAATATAACAAAGATTGAATAAAACAGAAGAACTGAAGAATGGATGATACAATATTATTTAGAACGGATGGAACAATGTAACAAAAAATTAATGAAACAGTAGAACTTAAGAATGGATGATAGAACATAATTTAGAACGGATGGAACAATGTAACAAAAAATGAATGAAACAGTAGAACTTAAGAATGGATGATACAACATAATTTATAACGGATGGAACAATTAAGAAAGAATGAATGAAACAGTAGAACTTAAGAATGGATTATACAACATTATTTAGAACGGAAGGAACAATACAACAAAGAATGAAACAGTAGAACTTAAGAATGGATGGTACAACATAATGTAGAACGGATGGAACAATAAAACAAATAATCAATGAAGGAGTAGAACTTAAGAATGGATGATACAACATAATTTAGAACGGATGGAACAATAAAACAAATAATGAATGAAACAGTAGAACTTAAGAATGGATGATACAACATAATTTAGAACGGATGGAACAATATATAAAAAAAATGAATAAATCAGTAGAACTTAAAAATGGATGATACAACATAATTTATAACGGATGGAACAATGTAACAAACAATGAAAGAAACAGTAGAACTTTAGAATGGATTATACAACTTTATTTATAACGGATAAAACAATATAACAAAGAACAAATGAAACATTAGAATTTATGAATGGATGATGGAACATTGTTTAGAACGGATGGAACAAGATAACAAACAATGAAAAAAATAATAGAACTTAAGAATGGATGATACAACATAATTTATAACGGATGGAACAATATAACAAAAATGAATCAAACAGTAGAACTTAAGAATGGATGATACAACATTATTTATAACGGATGGAACAATACAATAAAGAATGAATGAAACAGTAGAACTTAAGAATGGATGATACAACATTATTTAGAACGGTAGAACAATATAATAAAGAATGAATGAAACAGTAGAACTTAAGAATGGATGATACAACATTATTTAGAACGGATGGAACAATACAACAAAGAATGAATGAAACAGTAGAACTTAAAAATGGATGATACAACATTATTTAAAATGAATGGAACAATAAAAAAAGAATGAATGA
Organism: Tachypleus tridentatus; assembly: GCF_004210375.1. NCBI lineage: Eukaryota > Metazoa > Arthropoda > Merostomata > Xiphosura > Limulidae > Tachypleus > Tachypleus tridentatus. The sequence goes on from NC_134830.1 coordinate 147,840,549, forward strand.
AAAGTAGAACTTAAAAATGGATGATACAACATTATTTAAAATGAATGGAACAATAAACAAAGAATGAATGAAACAGTAGAACTTAAGAATGGATGATACAACATTATTTAGAACAATGGAGCAATACAACAAAGAATGAATGAAACAGTAGAACTTAAGAATGGATGATACAACATTGTTTAGAACGGATGGAACAATACAACAAAGAATGAATGAAACAGTAGAAATTAAGAATGGATGATACAACATTATTTAGAACGGATGGAACAATATAACAAAAAATGAATGAAACAGTAGAACTTAAGAATGGATGATACAACATAATTTAAAACGGATGGAACAATATAACAAAAAATGAATGAAACAGTAGAACTTAAGAATGGATGATACAACATAATTTAGAACGGATGGAACAATATAACAAAGAATGAATGAAACAGTAGAACTTAAGAATGGATGATACAACATTATTTAGAACGGATGGAACAATATAACAAAAATGAATGAAACAGTAGAACTTAAGAATGGATGATACAACATTATTTAAAACGGATGGAACAATAAACAAAGAATGAATGAAACAGTAGAACTTAAGAATGGATGATACAACATTATTTAGAACAATGGAACAATACAAGAAAGAATGAATAAAACAGTAAAATTTAAGAATGGATGATACAACATAATTTAGAACGGATGGAACAATACAACAAAAAATGAATAAAACAGTAGAACTTAAGAATGGATGATACAACATAATTTAGAACGGATGGAACAATAAACAAATAATGAATGAAACAGTAGAACTTAAGAATGGATGATACAACATTATTTAGAACGGATGGAACAATACAACAAAAAATGAATGAAACAGTAGAACTTAAGAATGGATGATACAACATAATTTATAACGGATGGAACAACATAAGAAAGAATGAATGAAACAGTAGAACTTAAGAATGGATGATACAACATTATTTAGAACGGATGGAACAATATAAAAAAGAATGAATGAAACAATAGAACTTAAGAATGGATGATACAACATTATTTAGAACGGATGGAACAATACAACAAAGAATGAATGAAACAATAGAACATAAAATGGATGATAGAACATTGTTTAGAACGGATGGAACAATACAAAAAGAATGAAAAAAATAGTAGAACTTAAGAATGGATGATACAACATACAACATTATTTAGAAGGGATGGAACAATACAACAAAGAATGAATGAAAGAGTAGAAGAATAGAACTAAAGAATGAATCACAGAAAATAATTTATAACGAATGGAACAAGATAACAAAAATGAATGAAACAGTAGAACTTAAGAATGGATGATGCAACATTATTGAAAATGAATGGAACAATAATCAAAGAATGAATGAAACAGTAGAACTTAAGAATGGATGATACAACATAATTTAGAACGGATGTAACAATATAAAAAAGAATGAATGAAACAATAGAACTTAAGAAAGGATGATACAACATTATTTAGATCGGATGGAACAATACAACAAAGAATGAATGAAACAGTAGAACATAAAATGGATGATAGAACATTATTTAGAACGGATGAAACAATACAAGAAAGAATGAAAAAAATAGTAGAACTTAAGAATGGATGATACAACATACAACATTATTTAGAACGGATGGAACAATACAACAAAAAATGAATGAAATGAAAGAGTAGAAGAATAGAACTAAAGAATGAATCACAGAAAATAATTTATAACGAATGGAACAAGATAACAAAAATGAATGAAACAGTAGAACTTAAGAATGGATGATGCAACATTGTTTAGAACGGATGGAACAATACAACATAAAATGAAAGAAAGAGTAGAATTTAAGAATGGATGATACAACATAATTTAAAACCAATGGAACAAAATAACAAAGAATGAATGAAGGAGTAGAACTTATGAATGGATGATGCAACATTGTTTAGAACGGATGGAACAATACAACAAAAAATGAATGAAACAGTAGAATTTAAGAATGGATGATACAACATTATTTAGAACGGATGGAACAATACAACAAAAAGAATGAAACAGTAGAACTTAAGAATGGATGATACAACATAATTTAGAACGGATGGAACAATAAAACAAATAATGAATGAAACAGTAGAACTTAAGAATGGATGATACAACATAATTTAGAACGGATGGAACAATAAAACAAATAATGAATGAAACAGTAGAACTTAAGAATGGATGATACAATAATATTTAGAACGAATGGAACAATACAACAAACAATGAATGAAACAGTAGAACTTAAGAATGGATGATACAACATAATTTAGAACGGATGGAACAATATAACAAAAAATGAATAAAACAGTAGAACTTAAAATGGATGATACAACATAATTTATAACGGATGGAACAATGTAACAAACAATGAAAGAAACAGTAGAACTTTAGAATGGATGATACAACATTATTTATAACGGATGGAACAATATAACAAAGAACAAATGAAACAGTAGAACTTAAGAATGGATGATACAACATTATTTAGAACGGATGGAACAATATAACAAAAAATGAATGAAACAGTAGAACTTAAGAATGGATGATACAACATTATTTAGAACGGATGGAACAATACAATAAAGAATGAATGAAACAGTAGAACTTAAGAATGGATGATACAACATTATTTAGAACGGTGGAACAATATAATAAAGAATGAATGAAACATTAGAACTTAAGAATGGATGATACAACATTATTTAGAACGGATGGAACAATACAATAAAGAATGAATGAAACAGTAGAACTTAAAAATGAATGATACAACATTATTCAAAATGAATGGAACAATAAAAAAAAGAATGAATGAAACAGTAGAACTTAAAATGGATGATGCAACATTATTCAAAATGAATGGAACAATAATCAAAGAATGAATGAAACAGTAGAACTTAAGAATGGATGATACAACATTATTTAGAACAATGGAACAATACAACAAAGAATGAATGAAACAGTAGAACTTAAGAATGGATGATACAACATTATTTAGAACGGATGGAACAATACAACAAAGAATGAATGAAACAGTAGAAATGAAGAATGGATGATACAACATTATTTAGAACGGATGGAACAATGTAACAAAAAAATGAATGAAACAGTAGAACTTAAGAATGGATGATACAACATAATTTAGAACGGATAAAACAGCATAACAAAGAATGAATGAAACATTAGAATTTAAGAATGGATGATAGAACATTGTTTAGAACGGATGGAACAAGATAACAAACAATGAAAAAAACAGTAGAACTTAAGAATGGATGATACAACATAATTTATAACGGATGGAACAATATAACAAAAATGAATCAAATAGTAGAACTTAAGAATGGATGATAGAACATTATTTAGAACGGATGGAACAATACAATAAAGAATGAATGAAACAGTAGAACTTAAGAATGGATGATACAACATTATTTAGAACGGTAGAACAATATAATAAAGAATGAATGAAACATTAGAACTTAAGAATGGATGATACAACATTATTTAGAACGGATGGAACAATACAACAAAGAATTGATGAAACAGTAGAACTTAAGAATGGATGATACAACATTATTTAGAACGGATGGAACAATACAATAAAGAATGAATGAAACAGTAGAACTTAAGAATGAATGATACAACATTATTCAAAATGAATGGAACAATAAACAAAGAATGAATGAAACAGTAGAACTTAAAAATGGATGATGCAACATTATTCAAAATGAATGGAACAATAAACAAAGAATAAATGAAACAGTAGAACTTAAGAATGGATGATACAACATTATTTAGAACAATGGAACAATACAAGAAAAGAATGAATAAAACAGTAAAATTTAAGAATGGATGATACAACATAATTTAGAACGGATGGAACAATATAACAAAGAATGAATGAAACAGTAGAACTTAAGAATGGATGATACAACATTATTTAGAACGGATGGAACAATACAACAAAAAATGAATGAAACAGTAGAATTTAAGAATGGATGATACAACATAATTTAGAACGGATGGAACAATATAACAAAGAATGAATCAAACAGTAGAACTTAAGAATGGATGATACAACATAATTTAGAACGGATGGAACAACATAAGAAAAAAATGAATGAAACAGTAGAACTTAAGAATGGATGATACAACATAATTTATAACGGATGGAACAATATAAGAAAGAATGAATGAAACAGTAGAACTTAAGAATGGATGATACAACATTATTTAGAACGGATGGAACAATATAAAAAAAGAATGAATGAAACAATAGAACTTAAGAATGGATGATACAACATTATTTAGAACGGATGGAACAATACAACAAAGAATGAATGAAACAATAGAACTTAAAATGGATGATAGAACATTATTTAGAACGGATGGAACAATACAACAAAGAATAAAAAATAGTAGAACTTAAGAATGGATGATACAACATACAACATTATTTAGAACGGATGGAACAATACAACAAAGAATGAATGAAAGAGTAGGAAAATAGAACTTAAAAATGAATCACAGAAAATAATTTATAACGGATGGAACAATATAACAAAAAATGAATGAAACAGTAGAACTTAAGAATGGATGATACAACATTATTTAAAACGAATGGAACAATAATCAAAGAATGAATGAAACAGTAGAACTTAAGAATGGATGATACAACATTATTTAGAACGGATGGAACAATACAACAAAAATGAAAGAAACAGTAGAACTTAAGAATGGATGATACAACATAATTTAAAACGAATGGAACAAAATAACAAAGAATGAATGAAACAGTAGAACTTAAGAATGGATGATGCAACATAATTTAGAACGGATGGAACAATAAAACAAAGATTGAATAAAACAGTAGAACTTAAGAATGGATGATACAATATTATTTAGAACGGATGGAACAATGTAACAAAAAATTAATGAAACAGTAGAACTTAAGAATGGATGATACAACATAATTTAGAACGGATGGAACAATGTAAAAAAAAATGAATGAAACAGTAGAACTTAAGAATGGATGATACAACATTATTTAGAACGGATGGAACAATATAACAAAAAATGAATGAAACAGTAGAACTTAAGAATGGATGATACAACATTATTTAAAACGAATGGAACAATAAACAAAGAATGAATGAAACAGTAGAACTTAAGAATGGATGATACAACATTATTTAGAACGGATGGAACAATACAACAAAAAATGAATGAAACAGTAGAACTTAAGAATGGATGATACAACATTATTTAGAACAATGGAACAATACAACAAAGAATGAATAAAACAGTAGAACTTAAGAATGGATGATACAACTTAATTTAGAACGGATGGAACAATACAACAAAAAATGAATGAAACAGTAGAACTTAAGAATGGATGATACAACATAATTTAGAACGGATGGAACAATAAAACAAATAATCAATGAAGGAGTAGAACTTAAGAATGGATCATACAATATTATTTAGAACGAATGGAACAATACAACAAACAATGAATGAAACAGTAGAAGTTAAGAATGGATGATACAACATAATTTAGAACGGATGGAACAATATATCAATAAATGAATAAATCAGGAGAACTATAAAATGGATGATACAACATAATTTATAACGCATGGAACAATGTAACAAAGAATGAAAGAAACAGTAGATCTTTAGAATGGATTATACAACTTTATTTATAACGGATAAAACAATATAACAAAGAACAAATGAAACATTAGAATTTATGAATGGATGATAGAACATTGTTTAGAACGGATGGAACAAGATAACAAACAATGAAAAAAAAAAATAATAGAACTTAAGAATGGATGATACAACATAATTTTTAAAGGATGGAACAATATAACAAAAAATGAATCAAACAGTAGAACTTAAGAATGGATGATACAACATTATTTACAACGGATGGAATAATACAAAAAAGAATGAATGAAACAGTAGAACTTAAGAATGGATGATACAACATTATTCAAAATGAATGGAACAATAAAAAAGAATGAATAGAAAGAGTAGAACTTAAAAATGGATGATACAACATTATTCAAAATGAATGGAACAATAATCAAAGAATGAATGAAACAGTAGAACTTAAGTATGGATGATACAACATTATTTAGAACAATGGAGCAATACAACAAAGAATGAATGATACAGTAGAACTTAAGAATGGATGATACAACATTGTTTAGAACGGATGGAACAATACAACAAAGAATGAATGAAACAGTAGAACTTAAGAATGGATGATACAACATTATTTAGAACGGATGGAACAATACAACAAAGAATGAATGAAAAAATAGAACATAAAATGGATGATAGAACATTATTTAGAACGGATGTAACAAAACAACAAAGAATGAAAAAATAGGAGAACTTAAGAATGGATGATACAACATTATTTAGAACGGATGGAACAATACAACAAAGAATGAATGAAAGAGTAGGAAAATAGAACTTAACAATGAATCACAGAAAATAATTTATAACGAATGGAACAATATAACAAAAATGAATGAAACAGTAGAACTTAAGAATGGATGATGCAACATTATTCAAAATGAATGGAACAATAATCAAAGAATGAATGAAACAGTAGAACTTAAGAATGGATGATACAACATAATTTAAAACGGATGGAAATATAAAACAAATAATGAATGAAACAGCAGAACTGAAGAGTGGATCGTACAATATTATTTAGAACGGATGGAACAATGTTACAAAAATGAATGAAACAGTAGAACTTAAGAATAGATGATAGAACATAATTTAAAACGGATAGAACAATGTAAGAAAAATGAATGAAACAGTAGAACTTAAGAATGGATGATACAACCTAATTTATAACGGATGGAACAACATAAGAAAGAATGAATGAAACAGCAGAACTTAAGAATGGATTATACAACATTATTTAGAACGGAAGGAACAATATAACAAAAAATGAATGAAATTAGTAGAACAAAAAAATGGATGATACAACATTATTCAAAATGAATGGAACAATAAACAAATAATGAATGAAACAGTAGAACTTAAGTATGGATGATACAACATTATTTAGAACAATGGAGCAATACAAGAAAGAATGAATAAAACAGTAAAATTTAAGAATGGATGATACAACATAATTTAGAACGGATAGAACAATACAACAAAAAAGGAATAAAACAGTAGAACTTAAGAATGGATGATACAATATTATTTAGAACGAATGGAACAATACAACAAAAATTAATGAAACAATAGAACTTAAGAATGGATGATACAACCTAATTTATAACGGATGGAACAACATAAGAAAGAATGAATGAAACAGCAGAACTTAAGAATGGATTATACAACATTGTTTAGAACGGATGGAACAATACAACAAAGAATGAATGAAACAATAGAACATAAAAATGGATGATAGAACATTGTTTAGAACGGATGTAACAATACAAGAAAGAATGAAAAAAATAGTAGAACTAAAGAATGGATGATACAACATACAACATTATTTAGAAGGGATGGAACAATACAACAAAGAATGAATGAAAGAGTAGAAGAATAGAACTAAAGAATGAATCACAGAAAATAATTTATAACGAATGGAACAAGATAACAAAAATGAATGAAACAGTAGAACTTAAGAATGGATGATGCAACATTATTCAAAATGAATGGAACAATAATCAACGAATGAATGAAACAGTAGAACTTAAGAATGGATGATACAACATAATTTAATTCGGATGTAACAATATAAAAAAGAATGAATGAAACAATATAACTTAAGAAAGGATGATACAACATTATTTAGATCGGATGGAACAATACAACAAAGAATGAATGAAACAGTAGAACATAAAATGGATGATAGAACATTATTTAGAACGGATGAAACAATACAAGAAAGAATGAAAAAAATAGTAGAACTAAAGAATGGATGATACAACATACAACATTATTTAGAAGGGATGGAACAATACAACAAAGAATGAATGAAAGAGTAGAAGAATAGAACTAAAGAATGAATCACAGAAAATAATTTATAACGAATGGAACAAGATAACAAAAATGAATGAAACAGTAGAACTTAAGAATGGATGATGCAACATTGTTTAGAACGGATGGAACAATACAACATAAAATGAAAGAAAGAGTAGAATTTAAGAATGGATGATACAACATAATTTAAAACCAATGGAACAAAATAACAAAGAATGAATGAAGCAGTAGAACTTAAGAATGGATGATACAACATTATTTAGAACGGATGGAACAATACAACAAAGAATGAAACAGTAGAACTTAAGAATGGATGATACAACAAAATTTAGAACGGATGGAACAATAAAACAAATAATGAATGAAGGAGTAGAACTTATGAATGGATCATACAATATTATTTGGAACGAATGGAACAATACAACAAACAATGAATGAAACAGTAGAAGTTAAGAATGGATGATACAACATAATTTAGAACGGATGGAACAATATATCAAAAAATGAATAAATCAGGAGAACTAAAAAATGGATGATACAACATAATTTATAACGCATGGAACAATGTAACAAAGAATGAAAGAAACAGTAGAACTTTAGAATGGATGATACAATTTTATTTAGAACGGATAAAACAATATAACAAAGAACGAATGAAACATTAGAATTTATAAATGGATGATAGAACATTGTTTAGAACGGATGGAACAAGATAACAAACAATGAAAAAAATAGTAGAACTTAAGAATGGATGATACAACATAATTTATAACGGATGGAACAATATAACAAAAATGAATCAAACAGTAGAACTTAAGAATGGATGATACAACAATATTTATTACGGATGGAACAATACAATAAAGAATGTATGAAATAGTAGATCTTAAGAATGGATGATACAATATTATTTAGAACGGTAGAACAATATAATAAAGAATGAATGAAACATTACAACTTAAGAATGGATGATACAACAATATTTACAACGGATGGAATAATACAACTAAGAATTGATGAAACAGAAAAACTTATGAATGGATGATACAACATTATTTAGAACGGTTGGAACAATACAATAAGAGTGAATGAAACAGTAGAACTTAAGAATGAATGATACAACATTATTCAAAATAAATGGAACAATAAAAAAGAATGAATGAAAGAGTGGAACTTAAAAATGGATGATGCAACATTATTCAAAATGAATGGAACAATAATCAAAGAATGAATGAAACAGTAGAACTTAAGTATGGATGATACAACATTGTTTAGAACGGATGGAACAATACAACTAAGAATGAATGAAACAGCAGAACTGAAGAATGGATCGTACAACATTATTTAGAACGGATGGAACAATGTAACAAAAAATGAATGAAACAGTAGAACTTAAGAATGGATGATAGAACATAATTTAAAACGGATAGAACAGTACAACAAAAAAGGAATGAAACAGTAGAACTTAAGAATGGATGATACAACCTAATTTATAACGGATGGAACAACATAAGAAAAAATGAATGAAACAGTAGAACTTAAAAATGGATGATACAACCTAATTTATAACGGATGGAACAACATAAGAAAGAATGAATGAAACAGCAGAACTTAAGAATGGATTATACAACATTATTTAGAACGGATGTAACAATATAAAAAAGAATGAATGAAACAATAGAACTTAAGAAAGGATGATACAACATTATTTAGAACGGATGGAACAATACAACAAAGAATGAATGAAAAAATAGAACATAAAATGGATGATAGAACATTATTTAGAACGGATGGAACAATACAACAAAGAATGAAAAAATAGGAGAACTTAAGAATGGATGATACAACATTATTTAGAACGGATGGAACAATACAACAAAGAATGAATGAAAGAGTAGGAAAATAGAACTTAAGAATGAATCACAGAAAATAATTTATAACGAATGGAACAATATAACAAAAATGAATGAAACAGTAGAACTTAAGAATGGATGATGCAACATTATTCAAAATGAATGGAACAATAATCAAAGAATGAATGAAACAGTAGAACTTAAGAATGGATGATACAACATAATTTAAAACGGATGGAAATATAAAACAAATAATGAATGAAACAGTAGAACTTAAGAATGGATGATACAACATTATTTAGAACGGATGGAACAATGTAACAAAAATGAATGAAACAGTAGAACTTAAGAATGGATGATACAACCTAATTTATAACGGATGGAACAACATAAGAAAGAATGAATGAAACAGCAGAACTTAAGAATGGATTATACAACATTATTTAGATCGGAAGGAACAATATATCAAAAATGAATGAATTAGTAGAACAAAAAATAGATGATACAACATTATTCAAAATGAATGGAACAATAAACAAATAATGAATGAAACAGTAGAACTTAAGTATGGATGATACAACATTATTTAGAACAATGGAGCAATACAAGAAAGAATGAATAAAACAGTAAAATTTAAGAATGGATGATACAACATAATTTAGAACGGATAGAACAATACAACAAAAAAGGAATAAAACAGTAGAACTTAAGAATGGATGATACAACATAATTTAGAACGGATGGAATAATAAGACAAATAATCAATGAAGGAGTAGAACTTATGAATGGATCATACAATATTATTTAGAACGAATGGAACAATACAACAAACGATGAATGAAACAGTAGAAGTTAAGAATGGATGATACAACATAATTTTGAACGGATGGAACAATATATTAAAGAATGAATAAATCAAGAGAACTAAAAAATGGATGATACAACATAATTTATAACGAATGGAACAATGTAACAAATAATGAAAGAAACAGTAGAAATTTATAATGTATTATACATTATTTAGAACGGATAAAACAGCATAACAAAGAACGAATGAAACATTAGAATTTATGAATGGATGATAGAACATTGTTTAGAACGGATGGAACAAGATAACAAATAATGAAAAAATAGTAGAACATAAGAATGGATGATACAACATAATTTATAACGGATGGAACAATATAACAAAAATGAATCAAACAGTAGAACTTAAGAATGGATGATAGAACATTATTTAGAACGGATGGAACAATACAATGAAGAATGAATGAAACATTACAACTTAAGAATGGATGATACAACATTATTTACAACGGATGGAACAATACAACTAAGAATTGATGAAACAGTAAAACTTATGAATGGATGATATAACATTATTTAGAACGGATGGAACAATACAATAAAGAATGAATGAAACAGTAGAACTTAAGAATGAATGATACAACATTATTCAAAATAAATGGAACAATAAACAAAGAATAAGTGAAACAGTAGAACTTAAAAATGGATGATGCAACATTGTTTAGAACGGATGGAACAATATAACAAAGATTGAATAAAACAGTAGAACTTAAGAATGGATGATAGAACATTATTTAGAACGGATGGAACAATAAACAAAGAATAAATGAAACAGTAGAACTTAAGTATGGATGATACAACATTATTTAGAACAATGGAGCAATACAAGAAAGAATGAGTAAAACAGTAAAATTTAAGAATGGATGATATAACATAATTTAGAACGGATAGAACAATATAACAAAGAATGAGTGAAACAGTAGAACTTAAGAATGGATGATACAACATTGTTTAGAACGGATGGAACAATACAACAAAAAATGAATGAAACAGTGGAATTTAAGAATGGTTGATACAACATAATTTAGAACGGATGGAACAATATAACAAAGAATGAATCAAACAGTAGAACTTAAGAATGGATGATTCAACATAAAATAGAACGAATAGAACAATATAACAAAGATTGAATAAAACAGTAGAACTTAGGAATGGATGATACAATCTAATTTATTACGGATGGAACAACATAAGAAAAAATGAATGAAACAGTAGAACTTAAGAATGGATGATACAACATAATTTAGAACGGATGGAACAATAAAACAAATAATCAATGAAGGAGTAGAACTTATGAATGGATCATACAATATTATTTAGAACGAATGGAACAATACAACAAACAATGAATGAAACAGTAGAAGTTAAGAATGGATGATACAACATAATTTAGAACGGATGGAACAATATATCAATAAATGAATAAATCAGGAGAACTATAAAATGGATGATACAACATAATTTATAACGCATGGAAGAATGTAACAAAGAATGAAAGAAACAGTAGATCTTTAGAATGGATTATACAACTTTATTTATAACGGATAAAACAGTATAACAAAGAACAAATGAAACATTAGAATTTATGAATGGATGATAGAACATTGTTTAGAACGGATGGAACAAGATAACAAACAATGAAAAAAATAATAGAACTTAAGAATGGATGATACAACATAATTTTAAAGGATGGAACAATATAACAAAAAATGAATGAAACAGTAGAACTTAAGAATGGATGATACAACATTATTTACAACGGATGGAACAATACAAAAAAAAGAATGAATGAAACAGTAGAACTTAAGAATGGATGATACAACATTATTCAAAATGAATGGAACAATAAAAAAGAATGATAGAAAGAGTAGAACTTAAAAATGGATGATGCAACATTATTCAAAATGAATGGAACAATAATCAAAGAATGAATGAAACAGTAGAAGTTAAGTATGGATGATACAACATTATTTAGAACAATGGAGCAATACAACAAAGAATGAATGATACAGTAGAACTTAAGAATGGATGATACAACATTGTTTAGAACGGATGGAACAATACAACGAAGAATGAATGAAACAGCAGAACTGAAGAATGGATCGTACAACATTATTTATTACGGATGGAATAATACAACAAAGAATGAATGAAAAAATAGAACATAAAAATGGATGATAGAACATTGTTTAGAACGGATGTAACAAAACAACAAAGAATGAAAAAATAGGAGAACTTAAGAATGGATGATACAACATTATTTAGAACGGATGGAACAATACAACAAAGAATGAATGAAAGAGTAGGAAAATAGAACTTAACAATGAATCACAGAAAATAATTTATAACGAATGGAACAATATAACAAAAATGAATGAAACAGTAGAACTTAAGAATGGATGATGCAACATTATTCAAAATGAATGGAACAATAATCAAAGAATGAATGAAACAGTAGAACTTAAGAATGGATGATACAACATAATTTAAAACGGATGGAAATATAAAACAAATAATGAATGAAACAGCAGAACTGAAGAGTGGATCGTACAATATTATTTAGAACGGATGGAACAATGTTACAAAAATGAATGAAACAGTAGAACTTAAGAATAGATGATAGAACATAATTTAAAACGGATAGAACAATGTAAGAAAAATGAATGAAACAGTAGAACTTAAGAATGGATGATACAACCTAATTTATAACGGATGGAACAACATAAGAAAGAATGAATGAAACAGCAGAACTTAAGAATGGATTATACAACATTATTTAGATCGGAAGGAACAATATATCAAAAATGAATGAATTAGTAGAACAAAAAATAGATGATACAACATTATTCAAAATGAATGGAACAATAAACAAATAATGAATGAAACAGTAGAACTTAAGTATGGATGATACAACATTATTTAGAACAATGGAGCAATACAAGAAAGAATGAATAAAACAGTAAAATTTAAGAATGGATGATACAACATAATTTAGAACGGATAGAACAATACAACAAAAAAGGAATAAAACAGTAGAACTTAAGAATGGATGATACAATATTATTTAGAACGAATGGAACAATACAACAAAAATTAATGAAACAATAGAACTTAAGAATGGATGATACAACCTAATTTATAACGGATGGAACAACATAAGAAAGAATGAATGACACAGCAGAACTTAAGAATGGATTATACAACATTGTTTAGAACGGATGGAACAATACAACAAAGAATGAATGAAACAATAGAACATAAAAATGGATGATAGAACATTGTTTAGAACGGATGTAACAATACAAGAAAAGAATGAAAAAATAGTAGAACTAAAGAATGGATGATACAACATACAACATTATTTAGAAGGGATGGAACAATACAACAAAGAATGAATGAAAGAGTAGAAGAATAGAACTAAAGAATGAATCACAGAAAATAATTTATAACGAATGGAACAAGATAACAAAAATGAATGAAACAGTAGAACTTAAGAATGGATGATGCAACATTATTCAAAATGAATGGAACAATAATCAACGAATGAATGAAACAGTAGAACTTAAGAATGGATGATACAACATAATTTAATTCGGATGTAACAATATAAAAAAGAATGAATGAAACAATAGAACTTAAGAAAGGATGATACAACATTATTTAGATCGGATGGAACAATACAACAAAGAATGAATGAAACAGTAGAACATAAAAATGGATGATAGAACATTATTTAGAACGGATGAAACAATACAAGAAAGAATGAAAAAAATAGTAGAACTAAAGAATGGATGATACAACATACAACATTATTTAGAAGGGATGGAACAATACAACAAAGAATGAATGAAAGAGTAGAAGAATAGAACTAAAGAATGAATCACAGAAAATAATTTATAACGAATGGAACAAGATAACAAAAATGAATGAAACAGTAGAACTTAAGAATGGATGATGCAACATTGTTTAGAACGGATGGAACAATACAACATAAAATGAAAGAAAGAGTAGAATTTAAGAATGGATGATACAACATAATTTAAAACCAATGGAACAAAATAACAAAGAATGAATGAAGGAGTAGAACTTATGAATGGATGATGCAACATTGTTTAGAACGGATGGAACAATACAACAAAAAATGAATGAAACAGTAGAATTTAAGAATGGATGATACAACAAAATTTAGAACTGATGGAACAATAAAACAAATAATGAATGAAGGAGTAGAACTTATGAATGGATCATACAATATTATTTGGAACGAATGGAACAATACAACAAACAATGAATGAAACAGTAGAAGTTAAGAAAGGATGATACAACATAATTTAGAACGGATGGAACAATATATCGAAAAATGAATAAATCAGGAGAACTAAAAAATGGATGATACAACATAATTTATAACGCATGGAACAATGTAACAAAGAATGAAAGAAACAGTAGATCTTTAGAATGGATTATACAATTTTATTTAGAACGGATAAAACAGTATAACAAAGAACGAATGAAACATTAGAATTTATAAATGGATGACAGAACATTGTTTAGAACGGATGGAAAAAGATAACAAACAATGAAAAAAATAGTAGAACTTAAGAATGGATGATACAACATAATTTATAACGGATGGAACAATATAACAAAAATGAATCAAACAGTAGAACTTAAGAATGGATGATACAACAATATTTATTACGGATGGAACAATACAATAAAGAATGTATGAAATAGTAGATCTTAAGAATGGATGATACAATATTATTTAGAACGGTAGAACAATATAATAAAGAATGAATGAAACATTACAACTTAAGAATGGATGATACAACAATATTTACAACGGATGGAATAATACAACTAAGAATTGATGAAACAGAAAAACTTATGAATGGATGATACAACATTATTTAGAACGGTTGGAACAATACAATAAGAGTGAATGAAACAGTAGAACTTAAGAATGAATGATACAACATTATTCAAAATAAATGGAACAATAAAAAAGAATGAATGAAAGAGTGGAACTTAAAAATGGATGATGCAACATTATTCAAAATGAATGGAACAATAATCAAAGAATGAATGAAACAGTAGAACTTAAGAATGGATGATACAACATTGTTTAGAACGGATGGAACAATACAACTAAGAATGAATGAAACAGCAGAACTGAAGAATGGATCGTACAACATTATTTAGAACGGATGGAACAATGTAACAAAAATGAATGAAACAGTAGAACTTAAGAATGGATGATAGAACATAATTTAAAACGGATAGAACAGTACAACAAAAAAGGAATGAAACAGTAGAACTTAAGAATGGATGATACAACCTAATTTATAACGGATGGAACAACATAAGAAAAAATGAATGAAACAGTAGAACTTAAAAATGGATGATACAACCTAATTTATAACGGATGGAACAACATAAGAAAGAATGAATGAAACAGCAGAACTTAAGAATGGATTATACAACATTATTTAGAACGGATGTAACAATATAAAAAAGAATGAATGAAACAATAGAACTTAAGAAAGGATGATACAACATTATTTAGAACGGATGGAACAATACAACAAAGAATGAATGAAAAAATAGAACATAAAAATGGATGATAGAACATTGTTTAGAACGGATGTAACAATACAACAAAGAATGAAAAAATAGGAGAACTTAAGAATGGATGATACAACATTATTTAGAACGGATGGAACAATACAACAAAGAATGAATGAAAGAGTAGGAAAATAGAACTTAAGAATGAATCACAGAAAATAATTTATAACGAATGGAACAATATAACAAAAATGAATGAAACAGTAGAACTTAAGAATGGATGATGCAACATTATTCAAAATGAATGGAACAATAATCAAAGAATGAATGAAACAGTAGAACTTAAGAATGGATGATACAACATAATTTAAAACGGATGGAAATATAAAACAAATAATGAATGAAACAGCAGAACTGAAGAGTGGATCGTACAATATTATTTAGAACGGATGGAACAATGTTACAAAAATGAATGAAACAGTAGAACTTAAGAATAGATGATACAACCTAATTTATAACGGATGGAACAACATAAGAAAGAATGAATGAAACAGCAGAACTTAAGAATGGATTATACAACATTATTTAGATCGGAAGGAACAATATATCAAAAATGAATGAATTAGTAGAACAAAAAATAGATGATACAACATTATTCAAAATGAATGGAACAATAAACAAATAATGAATGAAACAGTAGAACTTAAGTATGGATGATACAACATTATTTAGAACAATGGAGCAATACAAGAAAGAATGAATAAAACAGTAAAATTTAAGAATGGATGATACAACATAATTTAGAACGGATAGAACAATACAACAAAAAAGGAATAAAACAGTAGAACTTAAGAATGGATGATACAACATAATTTAGAACGGATGGAATAATAAGACAAATAATCAATGAAGGAGTAGAACTTATGAATGGATCATACAATATTATTTAGAACGAATGGAACAATACAACAAACGATGAATGAAACAGTAGAAGTTAAGAATGGATGATACAACATAATTTTGAACGGATGGAACAATATATTAAAGAATGAATAAATCAAGAGAACTAAAAAATGGATGATACAACATAATTTATAACGAATGGAACAATGTAACAAATAATGAAAGAAACAGTAGAAATTTATAATGGATTATACATTATTTAGAACGGATAAAACAACATAACAAAGAACGAATGAAACATTAGAATTTATGAATGGATGATAGAACATTGTTTAGAACGGATGGAACAAGATAACAAATAATGAAAAAATAGTAGAACATAAGAATGGATGATACAACATAATTTATAACGGATGGAACAATATAACAAAAATGAATCAAACAGTAGAACTTAAGAATGGATGATAGAACATTATTTAGAACGGATGGAACAATACAATGAAGAATGAATGAAACATTACAACTTAAGAATGGATGATACAACATTATTTACAACGGATGGAACAATACAACTAAGAATTGATGAAACAGTAAAACTTATGAATGGATGATACAACATTATTTAGAACGGATGGAACAATACAATAAAGAATGAATGAAACAGTAGAACTTAAGAATGAATGATACAACATTATTCAAAATAAATGGAACAATAAACAAAGAATAAATGAAACAGTAGAACTTTAAAAATGGATGATGCAACATTATTTAGAACGGATGGAACAATATAACAAAGAATGAATAAAACAGTAGAACTTAAGAATGGATGATAGAACATTATTTAGAACGGATGGAACAATAAACAAAGAATAAATGAAACAGTAGAACTTAAGTATGGATGATACAACATTATTTAGAACAATGGAGCAATACAAGAAAGAATGAGTAAAACAGTAAAATTTAAGAATGGATGATATAACATAATTTAGAACGGATAGAACAATATAACAAAGAATGAGTGAAACAGTAGAACTTAAGAATGGATGATACAACATTGTTTAGAACGGATGGAACAATACAACAAAAAATGAATGAAACAGTGGAATTTAAGAATGGTTGATACAACATAATTTAGAACGGATGGAACAATATAACAAAGAATGAATCAAACAGTAGAACTTAAGAATGGATGATTCAACATAAAATAGAACGAATAGAACAATATAACAAAGATTGAATAAAACAGTAGAACTTAGGAATGGATGATACAATCTAATTTATTACGGATGGAACAACATAAGAAAAAATGAATGAAACAGTAGAACTTAAGAATGGATGATACAACCTAATTTATAACGGATGGAACAACATAAGAGAAGAATGAATGAAACAGCAGAACATAAGAAAGAATGAATGAAACAGCAGAACTTAAGAATGGATTATACAACATTATTTAGAACGGATGGAACAATATAAAAAAAAAATGAATGAAACAATAGAACTTTAGAAAGGATGATACAACATTATTTAGAACGGATGGAACAATACAACAAAGAATGAATGAAACAATAGAACATAAAAATGGATGATAGAACATTGTTTAGAACGGATGTAACAATACAACAAAGAATAAAAAAATAGTAGAACTTAAGAATGGATGATACAACATACAACATTAATTAGAACGGATGGAACAATACAACAAAGAATGAATGAAAGAGTAGGAAAATAGAACTTAAGAATGAATCACAGAAAATAATTTATAACGAATGGAACAATATAACAAAAAAATGAATGAAACAGTAGAACTTAAGAATGGATGATGCAACATTATTCAAAATGAATGGAACAATAATCAAAGAATGAATGAAACAGTAGAACTTAAGAATGGATGATACAACATAATTTAATTCGGATGTAACAATATAAAAAAGAATGAATGAAACAATAGAACTTAAGAAGGGATGATACAACATTATTTAGATCGGATGGAACAATACAACAAAGAATGAATGAAACAGTAGAACATAAAAATGGATGATAGAACATTATTTAGAACGGATGAAACAATACAAGAAAGAATGAAAAAAATAGTAGAACTTAAGAATGGATGATACAACATACAACATTATTTAGAAGGGATGGAACAATACAACAAAGAATGAATGAAAGAGTAGAAGAATAGAACTAAAGAATGAATCACAGAAAATAATTTATAACGAATGGAACAAGATAACAAAAAATGAATGAAACAGTAGAACTTAAGAATGGATGATGCAACATTATTTAGAACGGATGGAACAATACAACAAAAAATGAAAGAAACAGTAGAATTTAAGAATGGATGATACAACATAATTTAAAACGAATGGAACAAAATAACAAAGAATGAAATGAAACAGTAGAACTTAAGAATGGATGATGCAACATAATTTAGAACGAATAGAACAATATAACAAAGATTGAATAAAACAGAAGAACTGAAGAGTGGATCGTACAATATTATTTAGAACGGATGGAACAATGTAACAAAAATTAATGAAACAGTAGAACTTAAGAATGGATGATACAACATAATTTAGAACGGATGGAACAATGTAACAAAAAATGAATGAAACAGTAGAACTTAAGAATGGATGATACAACATAATTTATAACGGATGGAACAACTTAAGAAAGAATGAATGAAACAGCAGAACCTAAGAATGGATTATACAACATTATTTAGAACGGAAGGAACAATACAACAAAGAATGAAACAGTAGAACTTAAGAATGGATGGTACAACATAATGTAGAACGGATGGAACAATAAAACAAATAATCAATGAAGGAGTAGAACTTATGAATGGATCATACAACATAATTTAGAACGGATGGAACAATAAAACAAATAATCAATGAAGGAGTAGAACTTATGAATGGATCATACAATATTATTTAGAACGAATGGAACAATACAACAAACAATGAATGAAACAGTAGAACTTAAGAATGGATGATACAACATAATTTAGAACGGATGGAACAATATATCAAAAAATGAATAAATCAGGAGAACTAAAAAATGGATGATACAACATAATTTATAACGCATGGAACAATGTAACAAACAATGAAAGAAACAGTAGATCTTTAGAATGGATTATACAACTTTATTTATAACGGATAAAACAGTATAACAAAGAACAAATGAAACATTAGAATTTATGAATGGATGATGGAACATTGTTTAGAACGGATGGAACAAGATAACAAACAATGAAAAAAATAATAGAACTTAAGAATGGATGATACAACATAATTTATAACGGATGGAACAGTATAACAAAAATGAATCAAACAGTAGAACTTAAGAATGGATGATACAACATTATTTATTACGGATGGAATAATACAATAAAGAATGAATGAAATAGTAGAACTTAAGAATGGATGATACAATATTATTTAGAACGGTAGAACAATATAATAAAGAATGAATGAAACATTACAACTTAAGAATGGATGATACAACATTATTTACAACGGATGGAATAATACAATAAAGAATGAATGAAACAGTAGAACTTAAAAATGAATGATACAACATTATTCAAAATGAATGGAACAATAAAAAAGAATGAATGAAAGAGTAGAACTTAAAAATGGATGATGCAACATTATTCAAAATGAATGGAACAATAATCAAAGAATGAATGAAACAGTAGAACTTAAGTATGGATGATACAACATTATTTAGAACAATGGAGCAATACAACAAAGAATGAATGATACAGTAGAACTTAAGAATGGATGATACAACATTGTTTAGAACGGATGGAACAATACAACGAAGAATGAATGAAACAGCAGAAATGAAGAATGGATCGTACAACATTATTTAGAACGGATGGAACAATGTAACAAAAATGAATGAAACAGTAGAACTTAAGAATGGATGATACAACATAATTTAGAACGGATAAAACAGCATAACAAAGAACGAATGAAACATTAGAATTTATGAATGGATGATAGAACATTGTTTAGAACGGATGGAACAAGATAACAAACAATGAAAAAATAGTAGAACATAAGAATGGATGATACAAAATAATTTATAACGGATGGAACAATATAACAAAAATGAATCAAATAGTAGAACTTAAGAATGGATGATAGAACATTATTTAGAACGGATGGAACAATACAATAAAGAATGAATGAAACAGTAGAACTTAAGAATGGATGATACAATATTATTTAGAACGGTAGAACAATATAATAAAGAATGAATGAAACATTACAACTTAAGAATGGATGATACAACATTATTTACAACGGATGGAACAATACAACTAAGAATTGATGAAACAGTAAAACTTATGAATGGATGATACAACATTATTTAGAACGGATGGAACAATACAATAAAGAATGAATGAAACAGTAGAACTTAAGAATGAATGATACAACATTATTCAAAATGAATGGAACAATAAACAAAGAATGAATGAAACAGTAGAACTTAAAAATGGATGATGCAACATTATTCAAAATGAATGGAACAATAAACAAAGAATAAATGAAACAGTAGAACTTAAATATGGATGATACAACATTATTTAGAACAATGGAACAATACAAGAAAGAATGAGTAAAACAGTAAAATTTAAGAATGGATGATATAACATAATTTAGAACGGATAGAACAATATAACAAAGAATGAGTGAAACAGTAGAACTTAAGAATGGATGATACAACATTGTTTAGAACGGATGGAACAATACAACAAAAAATGAATGAAACAGTGGAATTTAAAAATAGTTGATACAACATAATTTAGAACGGATGGAACAATATAACAAAGAATGAATCAAACAGTAGAACTTAGGAATGGATGATACAATCTAATTTATTACGGATGGAACAACATAAGAAAAAATGAATGAAACAGTAGAACTTAAGAATGGATGATACAACATAATTTATAACGGATGGAACAACATAAGAAAGAATGAATGAAACAGCAGAACTTAAGAATGGATTATACAACATTATTTAGAACGGATGTAACAATATAAAAAAGAATGAATGAAACAATAGAACTTAAGAAAGGATGATACAACATTATTTAGAACGGATGGAACAATACAACAAAGAATGAATGAAACAATAGAACATAAAAATGGATGATAGAACATTGTTTAGAACGGATGTAACAATACAACAAAGAATAAAAAAATAGTAGAACTTAAGAATGGATGATACAACATACAACATTATTTAGAACGGATGGAACAATACAACAAAGAATGAATGAAAGAGTAGGAAAATAGAACTTAAGAATGAATCACAGAAAATAATTTATAACGAATGGAACAAGATAACAAAAATGAATGAAACAGTAGAACTTAAGAATGGATGATGCAATATTATTCAAAATGAATGGAACAATAATCAAAGAATGAATGAAACAGTAGAACTTAAGAATGGATGATGCAACATTGTTTAGAACGGATGGAACAATACAACATAAAATGAAAGAAACAGTAGAATTTAAGAATGGATGATACAACATAATTTAAAACGAATGGAACAAAATAACAAAGAATGAATGAAACAGTAGAACTTAAGAATGGATGATGCAACATAATTTAGAACGAATAGAACAATATAACAAAGATTGAATAAAACAGCAGGACATAAGAGTGGATCGTACGATATTATTTAGAACGGATGGAACAATGTAACAAAAATTAATGAAACAGTAGAACTTAAGAATGGATGATAGAACATAATTTAGAACGGATAGAACAATGTAACAAAAATGAATGAAACAGCAGAACCTAAGAATGGATTATACAACATTATTTAGAACGGAAGGAACAATATAACAAAAATGAATGAATCAGTAGAACAAAGAATGGATGATACAACATTATTCAAAATGAATGGAACAATAAACAAAGAATGAATGAAACAGTAGAACTTAAGAATTGATGATACAACATTGTTTAGAACGGATGGAACAATACAACAAAAAATGAATGAAACAGTGGAACTTAAGAATGGATGATACAACATTATTTAGAACAATGGAGCAATACAAGAAAGAATGAATAAAACAGTAAAATTTAAGAATGGATGATACAACTTAATTTAGAACGGATAGAACAATACAACAAAAAAGGAATAAAACAGTAGAACTTAAGAATGGATGATACAACATAATTTAGAACGGATGGAACAATAAAACAAATAATCAATGAAGGAGTAGAACTTATGAATGGATCATACAATATTATTTAGAACGAATGGAACAATACAACAAACAATGAATGAAACAGTAGAAGTTAAGAATGGATGATACAACATAATTTAGAACGGATGGAACAATATATCAATAAATGAATAAATCAGGAGAACTATAAAATGGATGATACAACATAATTTATAACGCATGGAAGAATGTAACAAAGAATGAAAGAAACAGTAGATCTTTAGAATGGATTATACAACTTTATTTATAACGGATAAAACAGTATAACAAAGAACAAATGAAACATTAGAATTTATGAATGGATGATAGAACATTGTTTAGAACGGATGGAACAAGGTAACAAACAATGAAAAAAATAATAGAACTTAAGAATGGATGATACAACATAATTTTTAAAGGATGGAACAATATAACAAAAATGAATCAAACAGTAGAACTTAAGAATGGATGATACAACATTATTTACAACGGATGGAATAATACAAAAAAGAATGAATGAAACAGTAGAACTTAAGAATGAATGATACAACATTATTCAAAATGAATGGAACAATAAAAAAGAATGATAGAAAGAGTAGAACTTAAAAATGGATGATGCAACATTATTCAAAATGAATGGAACAATAATCAAAGAATGAATGAAACAGTAGAAGTTAAGTATGGATGATACAACATTATTTAGAACAATGGAGCAATACAACAAAGAATGAATGATACAGTAGAACTTAAGAATGGATGATACAACATTGTTTAGAACGGATGGAACAATACAACGAAGAATGAATGAAACAGCAGAACTGAAGAATGGATCGTACAACATTATTTATTACGGATGGAATAATACAATAAAGAATGAATGAAATAGTAGAACTTAAGAATGGATGATACAACATTATTTAGAACGGATAGAACAATATAATAAAGAATGAATGAAACATTAGAACTTAAGAATGGATGATACAACATAATTTACAACGGATGGAATAATACAATAAAGAATGAATGAAACAGTAGAACTTAAGAATGAATGATACAACATTATTCAAAATGAATGGAACAATAAAAAAGAATGAATGAAAGAGTAGAACTTAAAAATGGATGATGCAACATTATTCAAAATGAATGGAACAATAATCAAAGAATGAATGAAACAGTAGAACTTAAGAATGGATGATACAACATTGTTTAGAACGGATGGAACAATACAACGAAGAATGAATGAAACAGCAGAAATGAAGAATGGATCGTACAACATTATTTAGAACGGATGGAACAATGTAACAAAAATGAATGAAACAGTAGAACTTAAGAATGGATGATACAACATAATTTAGAACGGATAAAACAGCATAACAAAGAACGAATGAAACATTAGAATTTATGAATGGATGATAGAACATTGTTTAGAACGGATGGAACAAGATAACAAACAATGAAAAAATAGTAGAACATAAGAATGGATGATACAACATAATTTATAACGGATGGAACAATATAACAAAAATGAATCAAATAG
Organism: Tachypleus tridentatus; assembly: GCF_004210375.1. Classification (NCBI taxonomy): domain Eukaryota; kingdom Metazoa; phylum Arthropoda; class Merostomata; order Xiphosura; family Limulidae; genus Tachypleus; species Tachypleus tridentatus. Next base: position 147,865,596 of record NC_134830.1, read on the forward strand.
TAGAACTTAAGAATGGATGATAGAACATTATTTAGAACGGATGGAACAATACAATAAAGAATGAATGAAACAGTAGAACTTAAGAATGGATGATACAATATTATTTAGAACGGTAGAACAATATAATAAAGAATGAATGAAACATTACAACTTAAGAATGGATGATACAACATTATTTACAACGGATGGAACAATACAACTAAGAATTGATGAAACAGTAAAACTTATGAATGGATGATACAACATTATTTAGAACGGATGGAACAATACAATAAAGAATGAATGAAACAGTAGAACTTAAGAATGAATGAAACAGTAGAACTTAAGAATGAATGATACAACATTATTCAAAATGAATGGAACAATAAACAAAGAATGAATGAAACAGTAGAACTTAAATATGGATGATACAACATTATTTAGAACAATGGAGCAATACAAGAAAGAATGAGTAAAACAGTAAAATTTAAGAATGGATGATACAACATAATTTAGAACGGATGGAACAATATAACAAAGAATAAATGAAACAGTAGAACTTAAGAATGGATGATACAACATAATTTAGAACGGATGGAACAATACAACAAAAAAAATGAATGAAACAGTGGAATTTAAGAATGGTTGATACAAGATAATTTAGAACGGATGGAACAATATAACAAAGAATGAATCAAACAGTAGAACTTAAGAATGGATGATACAACATAATTTAGAACGAATAGAACAATATAACCAAGATTGAATAAAACAGTAGAACTTAAGAATGGATGATACAATATAATTTAGAACGGATGGAACAATATAACAAAGAATGAATGAAACAGCAGAACTGAAGAATGGATCATACAACATTATTTAGAACGGATAAAACAGTATAACAAAGAACGAATGAAACATTAGAATTTATGAATGGATGATAGAACATTGTTTAGAACGGATGGAACAAGATAACAAACAATGAAAAAAATAGAAGAACTTTAGAATGGATGATACAACATAATTTATAACGGATGGAACAATATAACAAAAATGAATCAAACAGTAGAACTTAAGAATGGATGATACAACATTATTTAGAACGGATGGAACAATACAATAAAGAATGAATGAAACAGTAGAACTTAAGAATGGATGATACAAGATAATTTAGAACTGATGGAACAATAAAACAAATAATGAATGAAGGAGTAGAACTTATGAATGGATCATACAATATTATTTGGAACGAATGGAACAATACAACAAATAATGAATGAAACAATATAAGTTAAGAATGGATGATGCAACATAATTTAGAACGGATGGAACAATATATCAAAAAATGAATAAATCAGGAGAACTAAAAAATGGATGATACAACATAATTTATAACGCATTGAACAATGTAACAAAGAATGAAAGAAACAGTAGATCTTTAGAATGGATTATACAACTTTATTTAGAACGGATAAAACAGTATAACAAAGAACGAATGAAACATTAGAATTTATGAATGGATGATAGAACATTGTTTAGAACGGATGGAACAAGATAACAAACAATGAAAAAAATAGTAGAACTTTAGAATGGATGATACAACATAATTTATAACGGATGGAACAATATAACAAAAATGAATCAAACAGTAGAACTTAAGAATGGATGATACAACATTATTTAGAACGTTTAGAACAATATAACAAAGAATGAATGAAACAGTAGAGCTTAAGAATGGATGATACAACATACAACTTTATTTAGAACGGATGGAACAATACAACAAAGAATGAATGAAAGAGTAGAAGAATAGAACTTAAGAATGAATCATAGAAAATAATTTATAACGAATGGAACAATATAACAAAAATGAATGAAACAGTAGAACTTAAAAATGGATGATGCAACATTATTCAAAATGAATTGAACAATAAACAAAGAATGAATGAAACAGGAGAACTTAAGAATGGACGATGCAACATTATTCAAAATGAATGGAACAATAAACAAAGAATGAATGAAACAGTAGAACTTAAGAATGGATGATACAACATTGTTTAGAACGGATGGAACAATACAACAAAAAATGAATGAAACAGTGGAACTTAAGAATGGATGATTCAACATAATTTAGAACGGATGGAACAATACAACAAACAATGAATGAAACAGTAGAAGTTAAGAATGGATGATACAACATAATTTAGAACGGATGGAACAATATATCAAAGAATGAATAAATCAGGAGAACTAAAAAATGGATGATACAACATAATTTATAACGCATGGAACAATGTAACAAAGAATCAAACAAACAGTAGAACTTTAGAATGTATTATACAACATTATTTAGCACGAATAAAACAGTATAACAAAGAACGAATGAAACATTAGAATTTATGAATGGATGATAGAACACTGTTTAGAACGGATGGAACAATACAACTAAGAATTGATGAAACAGTAGAACATAAGAATGGATGATACAACATTATTTAGAACGGATGGAACAATACAATAAAGAATGAATGAAACAGTAGAACTTAAGAATGAATGATACAACATAATTTAGAACGGATAGAACAATACAACAAAGAATGAATGAAACATTAGAACTTAAAAAAAAGGATGGTACAACATAATTTAGAACGGATGGAACAATAAAACAAATAGTGAATGAAAGAGTAAAACTTATGAATGGATCATACAACATTATTTAGAACAAATGTAACAATACAAAAAACAATGAATGAAACAGTAGAACTTAAGAATGGATGACACAACCTAATTTATAACGGATGGAACAACATAAGAAAGAATGAATGTAACAGTGAAACTTAAGAATGGATGATTCAACATTATTTAGAACGGTTAGAACAATAGAACAAGGAATGAATGAAACAGTAGACTTAAGAATGGATGATACAACAGACAACTTTATTTAGAACGGATGGAACAATACAACAAAGAATGAATGAAAGAGTAGAAGAATAGAACTTCAGAATCAATCATAGAAAATAATTTATAACGAATGGAACAATATAACAAAAATGAATGAAACAGTAGAAATTAATAATGGATGATGCAACATTATTCAAAATGAATTGAACAATAAACAAAGAATGAATGAAACAGTAGAACTTAAGTATGGATGATACAACATTCTTTAGAACAATGGAGCAATACAAAATAAAAAATGAATGAAACAGTGGAATTTAAGAATGGATGATACAACATAATTTAGAACGGATGGAACAATATAACAAAGAATGAATGAAACAGTAGAACTTAAGAATGGATGATACAACATAATTTAGAACGAATGGAACAATATAACAAAGATTAAATAAAACAGTAGAATTTAGGAATGGATGATACAATCTAATTTATTACGGATGGGACAATATAACAAAAAATGAATGAAACAGCAGAACTGAAGAATGGATCATACAACATAATTTAGAACGTATGGAACAATACAATAAAGAATGAATGAAACAGTAGAACTTAAGAATAAATGATACAACATAATTTAGAACGGATAGAACAATACAACTAAGAATGAATGATACAACATAATTTAGAACGGATGGAACAATAAAACAAATAATGAATAAAGGAGTAAAAGTTATGAATGGATCATACAATATTATTTAGAACGAATGGAACAATACAATAAAGAATGAATGAAACAGTAGATTTTAAGAATAAATGATACAACATAATTTAGAACGGATAGAACAATACAACTAAGAATGAATGATACAACATAATTTAGAACGGATGGAACAATAAAACAAATAATGAATAAAGGAGTAAAACTTATGAATGGATCATACAATATTATTTAGAACGAATGGAACAATACAACAAACAATGAATGAAACAGTAGAACTTAAGAATGGATGATACAACCTAATTTATAGCGAATGGAACAACATAAGAAAGAATGAATGAAACAGTAGAACTTAAGAATGGATTATACAACATTATTTAGAACGGATGGAACAATATATCAAAGAATGAATAAATGAGGAGAATTAAAAAATGGATGATACAACATAATTTATATCGCATGGAACAATGTAACAAAGAATGAAAGAAACAGTACAACTTTAGAATGTATTATACAACATTATATATAACGGATGGAACAATATAACAAAAATGAATCAAACTGTAGAACTTAAGAATGGATGATACAACATTATTTAGAACGGATGGAACAATACAATAAAGAATGAATGAAACAGTAGAACTTAAGAATGGATGATACAATATTATTTAGAACGGTAGAACAATATATTAAAGAATGAATGAAACATTAGAACTTAAGAATGGATGATACAACATTATTTACAACGGATGGAACAATACAACTAAGAATTGATGAAACAGTAGAACTTAAGAATGGATGATACAACATTATTTAGAACGGATGGAACAATACAATAAAGAATGAATGAATCAGTAGAACTTAAGAATGAATGATACAACATAATTTAGAACGGATAGAACAATACAACAAAGAATGAAACAGTAGAACTTAAGAATGGATGGTACAACATAATTTAGAACGGATGGAACAATAAAACAAATAATGAATGAAAGAGTAGAACTTATGAATGGATTATACAACATTATTTTAAACGAATGTAACAATACAACAAACAATAAATGTAACAGTAGAACTTAAGAATGGATGATACAACCTAATTTATAACGGATGGAACAACATAAGAAAGAATGAATGAAACAGTAAAACTTAAGAATGGATGATTCAACATTATTTAGAACGGATGGAACAATACAACAAAAACATGAATGAAACAGTGGAATTTAAGAATGGATGATACAACATAATTTAGAATGGATGGAACAATATAACAAAGAATGAATCAAACAGTAGAACTTAAGAATGGATGATTCAACATAATTTAGAACGAATAGAACAATATAACGAAGATTGAATAAAACAGTAGAACTTAGGAATGGATGATACAATCTAATTTATTACGGATGGAACAATATAACAAATAATTAATGAAACAGCAGAACTGAAGAATGGATCATACAACATTATTTAGAACGGATGGAACAATGTAACAAAGAATGAAAGAAACAGTAGATCTTTAGAATGTATTATACAACATTATTTAGAACGGATAAAACAGTATAACAAAGAACGAATGAAACATTAGAATTTATGAATGGATGATAGAACATTGTTTAGAATGGATGGAACAATATAACAAAAATTAATCAAACAGTAGAACTTAAGAATGGATAGAACAATACAACAAAGAATGAATGATACAACATAATTTAGAACGGATAGAACAATACAACAAAGAATGAATGAAACAGTAGAACTTAAGAAAGGATGGTACAACATAATTTAGAACGGATGGAACAATAAAACAAATAATGAATGAAAGAGTAGAACTTATGAATCGATCATACAACATTATTTAGAACAAATGTAATTATACAACAAACAATGAATGAAACAGTAGAACTTAAGAATGGATGACACAACCTAATTTATAACGGATGGAACAACATAAGAAAGAATGAATGAAACAGTAAAACTTAAGAATGGATGATTCAACATTATTTAGAACGGTTAGAACAATAGAACAAAGAATGAATGAAACAATAGAACTTAAGAATGGATGGTACAACATAATTTAGAACGGATAGAACAATACAACAAATAATGAATGAAACAGTAGAACTTAAGAATGGATGATTCAACATAAGTTAGAACGAATAGAACAATATAACAAATAATGAATGAAACAGTAGAACGTAAGAATGAATTATACAATCTAATTTATAACGGATGGAGCAATATAACAAAGAATGAATGAAACAGTAGAACTTAAGAATGGATGATAGAACATAATTTAGAACGGATAGAACAATACAACAAATAATGAATGAAACAGTAGAACTTAAGAATGGATGATACAATCTAATTTATAACGGATGGAGCAATATAACAAAGAATGAACGAAACAGCAGAACTTAAGAATAAATCATACAACATTATTTAGAACGGATGGAACAATGTAACAAAGATTGAATGAAACAGTAGAATTTACGAATGAGTGATACAACATTATTTAGAACGGATGGAACAAGATAACAAAGAATTAAAAAAGTAGTAGAACTTAAGAATGGATGATACAACATAATTTATAACGGATGGAATAATATAACAAAAATGAATGAAACACTAGAACTTAAGAATGAATGATACAACACTATTTAGAACGAATGGAACAATAAACAAAGAATGAATGAAACAGTAGAACTTAAGAATGGATGATATAGTATTATTTAGAACGGTAGAACAATATAACAAAGAATGAATGGAACATTAGAATTTAAGAATGGATGATACAACATTATTTAGAACGGATGGAACAATACAACAAAGAATAGATGAAACAGTAGAACTTAAGAATGGATGATACAACATTATTTAGAACGGATGGAACAATACAATAAAGAATGAATGAAACAGTAGAACTTATGAATGGATGATAGAACATAATTTAGAACGGATGGAAGAATATAAGAAAGAATGAATGAAACAATAGTTATTTGTATGGATGAAACTTATATCTTGACAAATTGAAAAAGAAAACTGTCTTAAGATCATTTTCCCAATTAATTACGTCTTCTACAGTTATTTTCATTACAGAAAACATTATATTTTACTTCTAATTTAAAACTTTTAAATCTAACTAAAAACACTTTTTACTTTCTGTTATTAGGTTTTTCCAACAGTGATATTAATATCTATTGTAAATCAACAATGATATACTTACCATAAGTTATATACTATACCCACTGCTGGTATCCAAACCTAAACTTTTGTGTTATAAATCTTCATACTTACCTCCAAGGTTAGGTGGTTAGAGCGCTTGATTCGTAATATGAAGGTGGTGTGTTCGAATCTCTGTCACACTAAATCTGCTCGCACTCTCAGCCGTGGGGCATCATAATATCATGGTTAATTCTACTATTTGTTGGTGAAATAGTAGCCCCAGAGTTTGTGATAAGTGGTGATGAATAGCTGTTTTCCATCTTGTCTTACACTGCTAAATCACGGATAGCTAGCGCAAATAGTCCTCGCATAGCTTTGCAAGAAGTTAAAAAATAAACAATGAGCTAGTCAGTCAGATTGTTTTCAACACTTCATCATAAGTTAGGTTCACAATGTATACTAAGAAATCGCTTCCAACTTTTAAAATGACGGCTCCTAAACTCCAGGCTAGTTGATATTAGCGACAATTTTGTGTGGTAAACAAAATATATTTATCGCCTCTTGTTATAGCCATGATAAATCTACACTTCTATTGAATGTGCCTAAATAATTTATAACTTTTAATATAAGGTTTCTTATGGCCATATGCAAAATGGGTATTTTTATTGTATTTTTCACGGAGGATCTTCACCGGGAAAATAAGCCATCATGGTGGAGCGATTAAACTTGATTTAGTTGGATTTTGTTTGTGAAATCAGGCAATAATAAAAGATGGTGATGTAGAAAAGTCTTCAGAATGCTATTATTCGGATGGACGATTTATTAACATTAGCTAAGCCAAAACGTGCAGTTGTTGAAACACTAGAAAATAGAATTAGTCGGTTTCACAAGCCCCTATTTACTAAAACAATATGGCCTGGCGAGTTGAGGCGTTCGACTCTTAATCTGAATGTCGCGGGTTCGAATCCCAGTGGCACCAAACATGCTCTCCCTTTCAGCCGTGGGGGCGTTATAATGTTTCGGTCAATCCCACTATTCGTTGGTAAAAGAGTAGCCCTAGAGTTGGCAGTGGGTGGTGATGACTAGCTGCTTTCCATTTAGTCTTACATTGCTAAATTAGGACGGCTAGCACAGATAGCCTTTATGTAGCTTTGCGCGAAATTCAAAGAAACTAAAACAATGTTTTGGTTAAAACCTGATAAAATGAAAGTCAGAAGTTCCAAAAAGATAAGCAATTTTAAAGTTCTAGATACCTAGAATAAAAGCAGCTATTTTTAATAACACGTTTCAATGCATATTGATAATTATTCAAAGCTATAGTTTATTCGATATTACATTGATTTTCCAAATGTTTGTTTGTAGTTAAGCAGAAAGCTACACATCGGGCTATCTGTGCTGCGGCTACCATGAGTATCGAAACCTGGCTTTTAGCGTATAAGCCTTCAGACGTATTGCTAAGCCAGTGGGACTTTCTCAAATAAAATAAAATAAGATATTTTTATTTGATTTTATTTATGTTATATATAATAATTATAGAGTACTGCTTATGGTTTCTTCCAGTTCAACTCGTTATAATGTTCAGGCAGTCAAATATGTTTGTTTGATGTTTCTAATCATTAATCAATAAGTAGAAAATATTAATGAACAAAGAAACGCCACAGATATTTGTTATTCTTCTCCAGATATTTTTTCTTGTTGTATTTCTACCATATCTTCTACGGGAGTGTTTTTTTCAGGAAGCGTACCGTCCATGGTTATTTTTACTAAAGTGTTGTCTCATTGTCTTGAGTTATATACAAGATAGTGTTTCATTGTCTTGAGTTATGTGCAAGGCAATGTTGTCTCATTGTTTTGAGTTATGCACAAGGTAACTCACAGACTTATTCTGTACTTTTGCGTGAAGAACACACAGCAATCGAAGTTTCTGTAGCAGTGATTTTGGCTGTTCGGAGTTTGCTGAGCCCTGTGGTAAACGAACTTGCACCTTATCTTCCAGATTTGCATGGTTTACCTTTATAGTGACCATAGTCCATCTTTCTTAGCGTCCCTAGTACTACACCTATAAATTTCCAGCCTTCCACAGTCCATCTTCTTTACAGTCCGTAATACTTCCCCTGTAACCTTCCAGCCTTCAGCAGTCCATCTTCTTTACAGTCCGTAATACTTCACCTGTAACCTTCCAGCCTTCAGCAGTCCATCTCCTTTACAGTCCCCAACACTACACTTATAACCTTCCAGCATTTCACAGTCTATCTTGTTTAGAGTTCTTAACACTACACCTATAATCTTCTAGTATTTCACAGTCCAACTCCGTGCTCCAATCACTACACCTGTTTAAGTCATGTGTTAACTGCAGGGCTTATTTACCAAATCTTTGATGGAACTTTTGTTATTGAAATTTTCATCACATTGTTTTGAACGGGACTAGTTTTAATTCGTCAGTCAGTTTGTTCAGATTCGTGCTGTAAACAACCCTTATGTAGAAATAAACTACTATTTAAAAAAATGTTATTTTGTAAGCATTCATCTGAACAATATATAAGTGAATTCCAACACACTGACGGTTTTTGATATCCTATTGAAGTATGACAAGTCTGGGAACTCTATTAAGTTGTCTTTATTTAGTTTCTTCTATTTACAGCCATTCTAATAAAGTTTATCATGAGAGTACATTACATTAAAAATCGCTTAACACAGAAAATCCACATTTGGTATACATTGTATGTATTTAGTTATCACAAGAATAAATTATGCACAAAAGTCTTATGCAGAAAAAAAAACAATAATAAAAATTTGGATAATGCTAATGAAAACTTGCAGTCGATACTTCATGGCCAGGTGGGTAAAGGCGTTCGTCTCGTAATCTGAGGGTCGTGGGTTCGAATCCCCGTCAACCAAACATGCTCGCCTTTTCAGCCGTGGGGGCGTTATAATATGACGGTCAATCCCACTATTCATGGGTAAAAGAGTAGCCCTAGAGTTGGCGGTGGGTGGTGATAACTAGCTTATTACTCTTTCTCTAATAACTCAAGCTTTAAATAATACGTTATACGTGTGTTACAACAAAAAGGTGTCATTTATAACAGGAACGTGGTACATTAGAATAAATAAGTTTACGGAGAAGTGGAGTATGGGAAGTAATAATGTCTCTGATTTTGTGTAACCGATTGTCTTCTCAGACGATTAATGAGTCTGGAACCTAAAACTAAATTTCTATGTAGAGTTGTACAGTGTACGTTATATATACATTGCAATATGTACAGGTTAGGTTTACTTTCAAATCCGAGACAAAAATCCAAGAAAATATTTGAAAGAACGTTTAAAGGCTGGTCGATTAAAATTCTGTTATATTTTATGTCATCGGTTAAGGCTACTTGCCAGTATAAAAGCATACAATAATTTATAATTCAATCAATATCCACTAGAGTGAGGTATCACATCTGTTGCAAGAATCTTAGTTTGATGTTAGAACGTGACTGTCATTACGCATTAGGAATGTCGTTGAGTTCATTACGCATTACATAAAGCACAGTTGTTTGCTTGTTTAAAAAGTAGTCTTAGAAAACCTTGAGTCTAGATGTAAAATTGAATATATAATAAACATAGGTGAATTACTACTGATTTTCAAAGAACTGTGAACCAATTTAGTTCATAACTCTTAAAAATACGATACATTTACATATTTTGAAATGAAAATATTTGTTCAAAATCTACCTAATCAATGTCATTTTAAGGAGTTTTTTTATGTGTAGGAAGTATCGTCGTTTCTTTGTTTTTAGGTACGGCATGGCCAGGTGGTTAAGGCACTCGACTTGTAATCCGAGGGTCGCGTGTTCAAATCTCCGTCACACCAAACAAGTTCACACTTTCCGCCGTGAGAGCGTTATAATGTTGGCCAATTCCACTATTTTGGTAAAAGAGTAGCTTAAGAGTTAGCAATAGGTGGTGGTGACTAGCTGCCTTCCTTCTAGTCTTACACTGTTAAATTAGGGACGGCTAGCGAAGATAGCCCTCGAGTAGCTTTGCGCGAAATTCAAAACAAACCGACCAAATTTACGTATAGCTGTTTTTTTAAATTCTTCAAGACAAACTTATGCATTCATTGTTTGTATTAGGCTTAACGAGAGCAGGTACTCGATATTTGCATTAGGCTGAGCAAGAGCTGGTGTTAACAAGACAACATTTAAGCGTTTACTATTAATCAGACTGTTATTTCTTGATTTGTTTCACATCCATGTTGCAAACTGATTTTGTTTTTACTAACTTGCACGTTTACCCAATCTCATTGAAAGCGACGATAAATGGTTTGCCATTTATTTTTAGAACGCTGCTGACAGCGTTGACAAATGATAAATGCTGGATATTTTTCTTCAGAGGTGTTTCGTTTTGTGTTGCTTAGCAACGATGTCCTGCTAATGTATTCTGCTACTTTAAAGGAAGCGTGTAGCAACCTATACCCCACGATTGTGATTGGTATTTACAAGATCCCTCGTACGAACCAGGTGAATTCTCTCAGTAACAACAACAGCTAAACCATTTTGTTCTATTGTTTTTCACTCTCTGGAATTTGAAAATATATACTATTGTCTTCTTAGATATGACTAACTTTAAATGTATATATTATTGTTGGAATTTTACTATATAATAACAACAGTGTATCATTTTCCGCATGCACAGACATTTCTATCAAATAACACAGATTGCATATTCGTTTCTATAACAACGTCAACGTGGAAGTTATTACATTTCTTAAGAAGTCTGCCCTACAAGCAGTCGATGTCTTGTCAAACACGTTTGTGTGGGCATAAATGTAAAATATCTTACAGTGAACACTACTTACTTGTGTTTCACTCGAGATAACTAAGGTTTAAACATAGTTGTCTTGAATGAAATTTAAATTCTGTTATTGGTCGAAAACGTAACTAATAAATGTAGGCTCCTATACTACTACGCATGTGTAAGCTCTTAACTTAATGTGAGCTTTACAGTTAAACTCCCAGATGGCTACTGGTACGCTACATCTCTTTCACGTAACTTTACAACAAAATTTTAAAAGGTAAAAATATACATTTGTTTTTGACAAAACGTAAAAATTCAAGCTTACCCTTCTTTTAAACTTTATGAACTTGCAAAGCTACAATTCGAGGCCCATTCTTCGTGGTGGACAGAGAATTAGTAACCTATGGTGTAGCTTTGAGCTAATAAAATACAGTTTCTATATTGTAAAACTTCACTGTTTGGAATAACACAGATGACTCGATATCTTACTTAAGGGTGAGGTTAATGTTATTCAATTGTTTTGTGTTTCACCAATAGTTAATTTTATCGCACAGTCGCATGTTATGTTTAATGGACAATTATATGATCACACCAGTGGAGTAGCAATCGGTTCGAAATCAGCCTTTACTCTAGCTAATCTGTTTCTTTGAGAAAAAGAAAAGAAACCTGATTGGAATGTCTTACGGAGTTGAACCCGTAAAAGAAACCAGTGGTATCTTTGTTGTATTTAAGGAAAGTTTTATTAGTTTTAATAATCCCTATTCAAGCACCGTTGAAAAGAAAGCGAATTTGAGGTCACTTTTTGTGGACACGGAAAGTATTAGTAAGTATAGTTTCCTGAAACAAGTAAAAGTTATTTTTACTGCTTCCTATTTTCGCCATAAAAGTTTAATTTCTCAAGATTTTTACAGATTATTTAAAGTTTAACCCAAGCTCTTCTAAATCGTGTAGCTCGCTATTATTTTGACATTGAGCAAGGATAGTAGAATAATTAGTCGAGCTAAATGTTCTAGTTATGCGTTGATTTTGGAATTTGAACCAATGGAAACGAAAATGTTAATATGTTTGTCTTCACTGTTGTCTGATGAACACCAAAACTACTGTATAACTTAAATAAATTTTTTACATCAGAACCTGATACTTAATGTTCATTTTAAAGCTGTTGCCATGAAGTAGCCTTCTGTAGTTTAGTTTCGGTTCAATTGAAATTAAAGAGGTTAAAATTCGCGACGATACAACGTGTCTCCACCAAGCAATCGAAAGTGACCGCAGAAAAATCGTGTAAAATGCAGAAAAATCTAAAACTTCTACATCACTGCTTGAGACCTTCAAAAAGATACCTTTGTAACAAATTACGGATAAGTTGGTAGACATACACATGAATATTTCGCCAAAAAACTGAAATTGTACTTTCCTTGTTCAAAAAGTAAGCAACAAACAAATTCTAACATTTTCTATATCTATGTACTGGACCTGTCCAGAAAGACATCCTTGTAAATTGGTGAAAATAGAGCAGAGTGGTAGTCAAATACCCTAAAATTACACTAACCTCCTATAATTACTAAAAATGGGCAAGTCCACCATTTTTGTTTGTCAATGTGGGTTGCCTGTAGAAAGGTATCTTTGTGCCAAATCCCATGTAAATTGGTCAAATTGTGACGAGTAATTAACCCTAAAACACCAAATTATACGTTTTGTAAGCTTTGACACCTTAAAGAGACTCAAAGTGAATAAATCCAATTTTTTTGTAAATCAATGTGTTGGACACATTATAATTTATATTTGTGCTAATTTTCATCTTGATTTTTAATAATAATATCGAACAGGAGCCCAAAACATACATTTTTGGATTATTTGATCCTTGATCCCATACAGTTCTTAAGAAGGTCTAATTCAAAACTGGTTTGGTTTGTTTCGAATTTCGCGCAAAGCTACCCGAGGGCTGTCTGCGATAGCTGTCCCTAATTTAGCAGTGTAAGAATAGAGGGAAAGCAGTTAGTCATCACCATCCGCCGCCAACTCTTCGGCTACTCTTTTACCAACGAATAGTGGGATTGGCCGTAACATTACAACGCCCCTACGGCTAAAAGGACGAGCATGTTTGGTGTGACAGAGATTCGAACCCGCGATCCTCAGATTACGAGTCGAACGCCTTATCCACCTGACCATGCCGGGCCAATTCAAAACGTAAAAAGATAATTGAGCATATTGGAAGAAGAAGAAACAATAAATAACTGGTGTCTTTCTGCAGAAACGTAATTACAAAATATTAGTGTGAAACGTTAGTCCTCAACCTTCTGCCTGTATATCTAATTCTCTGAAAATATATTAGGGAAGTATTTACTAAAGAAACTGAGGTTTTGTGTTTTATTTGTCCTGTAGTACAAAAAGATGAATGTTTATTTGTAGTTAATAAACTTAAATTAAACTTAAGTTCTTTAAACAAAACAAACAAAAGTGTCAGGGACAATATAAACTATCTAAATAAATAATTATTGTTTTATTAAGTGCAACTTATAGTAACGACTCGGCATGGCCAGCTGGGTAGGGCGCTCAACTCTTAATTCGAGGGTAGCGGGTTCGAATCCCCGTCACACTAAATAGGCTCGACCTAAACTTCACCAACAAGATTGTTCTAGAGTAGTCTGCTAATGTAACTAAAGCTACAATTATTTTGGTTGTCATATCCCAACCAAGAATCTTAATATCGGATGATAAACCTTGTCCACACTGGATATAGCAGATGCAGTCTGGTTGCCACATTGTTATGCAGTTTTCTTCACTGTTATCCAGAAGGTTTTATTATTAATGTAATCTTCCGCCGTTGATGTTCAATATTACTACACTTGCTTATAATATTACGTTTGATTTAGGTGTAAGGGACATAGTCTTTTGTTCTATTCAGTGGTCAAGAAGTTCCTACTTTCAACAAACCTGAAATTGTCATGTATCACTAACTTATGGCTCTATATAATACAATTTTTGAAATAGTTGACGAATGAAAATCTAGAATCTCTACACAGAAATATTTGTTTTGCCTCCTAGAAGAAATTTCTCAACGTAAAGGTGACCTAAGAGGACCCTTACAACTTCTTTGAACAAAGAAACGTTCTCGTGCTTCTCACAAATCAAAATGTTGATTAGTTCAGCTGTTGCAGTTAACCTCAGGTATAAATAGATGATGTAACAATGCCAACCATCTTGAATGACATATCTCCTCAAACTCACAGAGAAATATGGCTACCCTAAGTATACTGCTTTTTGAATGTCTAACATCTGAACATAATACGTTTTAGAGTTAATGGACAGTTCTGAGATTAGCCTGCAGGCTTTGACTTCATTTGCCTTAGTTTTTGGCATGTGAACTGTTGACGGTAAATTGTAATATCACAAAAGGTATCACACAGACATGTTTTTGATTATCTGTTGAGATTAGGCCCGGTAAAATCAGTATTTGAATAAATATATCTGATGACTTGCCAAAGATATTTCGTAAAGTAATAGTTTATATTTTGTAGCAGAATACCGTAGCTTCATATACTAGACGGAATGCATGTGTTGTTCTGAAGCTATGTTTCGGAATTTCTTATTCCTTTCATATTGATACAAGCATTATGCATGCATAAGTGATTCTAGAATAAATAAAAAAAACGCCCTTCTGAAATTCCTTCTAGGATTTCTAAGATGTCTTGAAGTTTCAGCTTTTTTAATTCAACTATCAACCATTTTGGAAATAAAAATGTACTTCTATTAAACTATCTTTAAAATGGGACAAAGTTTAAAGAATTGTTTTATCCACATGTGCTTCCTTTTACTGAAAACACACAGCATATTTCAAGTAAAACATTTTACTTAATTTTCTTTCTCAGTTTAGATATATAATTTTACTACGATAATTAATCCTTTAATGAGATAATACGGTAAGGAGATTGGAAGATCCAAGTATCTGAAATTACAGTTCAGATAACTTTATTGTACTTCTTAGAGTAATTATCGTGCTAGCAATTATAGGAAAACTTTGTTCTAATTTAGAAATCACTCCACTATTCAATCGATACCAGTTTGTCCAGGTCACAGAAAGAAATCAACAAATAACACTAAAGGAAAACCGAAACTACTAAAAGACATTCAATTAGACAACACATACGGGGATTTGTAGAGTAAGATCACCCTTATTGTGTCGCGTGATGTTTGTTGGAGTTTGTAAAAAGTTTCTCACTGACAATATGAGTTATCTTTCCTTATAAATTTGAAATGTTAGTCAAGAAGGAAGACAAACATTACCATGCGCCACCAACTCTTGGGATAACATTATTAGATAGCATTAATCATCGTTATTATACATATCCACGGTTCTAGTGGAGTGTGATGTGTATTTGGTTGTAAAGAGATGTTTAAGAGAGGTTTGAACATCTTAAAGTTTGATTCTCCGCTGGAAGAGAATAAATCTATACATCACTAACTACAGTTAGGCCCCTCACACTCTTATAAGTTCTACTGTTCATTTTATGGATATTTTAGTGTATATACATGATTGAAGATGTCATTAATCGAAAAATATCATTCAACAGTTTCAGATGCCACGAGAAAATCCTCTTGGTGTTGCACGTATCCTTCATGATATCAGTGTAACTGTAGGTGTTACGTTGATACACGGAGTCAGTATGTGAATTGAAAAATATGGGCAAACTATCATATATTATTAACTCTTTATATGAAATACGACTTGATACACGTCTTGTTTAAATCTGTGTGGAATAATAAATACTAAAGTCATAATATTAGTCGCAGTTCAATACTCACGCAAAGACTGTACTCGAACGATGTTTATTACTTTATAATTTGATTCTTCAGCTTGAGAAGAGAAATGTCCAATATCGCTGAATAACTCTAAAGTAATTACAAAATCCACAGTTCACTGTAATTTCAACTCATCTATACATCTTAACGAAACACAGTGCTTAGACGAACAGAAACAAAAATACTAGAGGTAAAACAGTTGTTTAATTGTGAAAGGAAAAGTAAACAGAAACACGTGAAATGGAAAATGTGATTCAATTTTAAATGCGGTATCGCTTATTTCTTATAAGTTCAGAACTTATAAATAATGGGGTTCTACATATGCCATCATTTGTTTTTTATTAGGCCAGAACCTGTAAATATATGTGGTTCTACATACGCCATCACTTGTTTCTTATAAGTTCAAAACCTTTAAATAAACGCGGTTTTTACATAGCCATTGGACCCCTGCTAGTATAGCGGAATGTTTACGGGTTTACAACACTAAAATCAAGGGTTCGATTCTTCTTGGTGGGCTCACCAGATAGCTTGATGTGGCTTTGCTATAAGAAAACACACACATTCATAACCATCGATTGTTTTTTTACAAGTCCAGAACTTGTAAATAAATGTGATGGGAACAGAACAGATAGCCCATTGCATAGTTTGTGATTACCTACAAATAAATTAAAGAAATTGTTAGCCGTGCTTGCTGGTCAGTTTTAAATAATTTGAATAAAACCTCAGTATCTACAAACTAAAGTACACAACTTTAATAGTGTACTTCATAAGTAAACTGGATATAATCTTGACA
Organism: Tachypleus tridentatus; assembly: GCF_004210375.1. NCBI lineage: Eukaryota > Metazoa > Arthropoda > Merostomata > Xiphosura > Limulidae > Tachypleus > Tachypleus tridentatus. The sequence goes on from NC_134830.1 coordinate 147,882,725, forward strand.
CTGACATTTCACAGTGAAACAACTTAAAGTAAAATTTAATTATATTACCCCTTTATTGTTTGGTTGTCCTGAGGTGAAAATACATTATGTTTCCTTACAGTGAAGGAAGTAATTTACCTCTAATCAACCAGGGAACCTTTCACCTTCTTGAAGCGCACATTGGCTCAGTGATATGATTAACATTTCGGTCTGCGGTCCGACGATTCTGTGACTCACACCTCTTCTAGCAAAAAAAAAATAAAAAAAATCGCGTTCTGCAGTTTGAGACCATGGGTGCATTATAAGAGTGACGGTCAAACCCTGCCATTTTGTCCCAAGAGTTGTGATGGATGATGTTGGGTAGCTGTATTTTAGTCGGCCAGATCTAAAATAGTAGTGGCTATGCGCAGTTGGCCTTAGCGTAACGTGGCGAGAAATTTCTAAAAGAAATAGACAAGCAACGTTAGAAATACTTAGAAAATAATAATTTTCACTAATCGTCTGGAAATGCATTAAATATATATATATATATAATGAAGAAAAATAGTATATGTTTTTTTAGTTCTTTTTATTATATAGAGTTAACTATTAGAAGCAAATTATCATAAAAAGTGTAAGACGTAAGATATGCTGTTTCAGCACACTGTAGAAGACGTAACAACATAAATATTTAAAGCCGAAATCACAGAAGCGAAGTCATGTAATTTTCAGAGAAGTCTCGTGGACAAATATTTTATTTTGAACGTTGATTCTGGCGCAGTAAAATACAGACTGTCGAAGTGTAGCTATTTGATTATCCTTGGTCCTGTGAACTTTTGCTAATATTGGGCGACATTCTCTTTGCTATACGAATTTCTGCAGTGGAACCTTTCGTACTAGAAAATGTTACTTTACAAAGCCTCAACGTTATTATCACGTGCTTAATCTACATGTGTCATGAACTCCAGCATATGGGACGTGTCTTAATAATTGACTCAGTATTACGCTGGAGGGCTAAAATTCGGGTTAAGATTTCAACGGCGGACACAGCGCATATAGTGCCTTGTTTGCTTTTTATTAAACTCAAAGTTGCATAATGGACTATTTACGATCTCCACCGCGAGTATCGAATCCGGATTTAGACATATTATAGTATATTATCTGTATTATAACTCAATATCTGACATTTATTATAAAGTTTAAAGAAGTTGCTGAAACTTTATGAATATATTTTAAAAATAAAACGTAGATTTAATATTACTGACAATCCTTTTGCATGTTTTACATGAAAATAATCATGACACGAACATTTCATTTACAAAGTAGCTTTAGTTGTATAAGGTTGAAACAGTTCTACGCCTTTCTGTGAACATCGTGATCCATTATCGTCAGGAGATACATCGAGAGACATCTTTCGACATAATTTAAAATATGAACTTGAAGCGAGTAAATTAATTAATTTTTGTTTCCATTTATTTGTTTTGGCAGTATTTTATTCTAGGCTAAACAGACCTTCACTTGGATAGGGATATCAGTTAAACCTGAAAAATAATATATAAAGTATTTCTGGTCATAATGATGTTATCAAGGTGTTAACAATAGAGTACTACTACGCCTGACACCAATTTTTTAAATACGTTGCTTTTTGTAATAACGACTTGGTGAAACATTAGAAATGAATTCCCTTTAGCAGCTTTAGTATCATGATATACTAATGGGACACTTGCTTATATGACACTGTAAAAAAACAACAACAAAAAACAAACTTTTTTATTACACTACGTGAAACTCCAGACTTCTTGAAATTTTTATCCTGTGTGTATGAAGATTTGCAATAGGGATCACACGCGGATCTAATGCACTGGTGCCAGTGAAACTTTATGAAGTTTCATTAAGCTGACATTAATCAGCTAGCGGTAAATAATCCTGCTTTAGGCTTCTAAAATGAATACGGCGTTGTTTTTTTAAAAAAGTACGTATTATATCCATGTGAACCAACTAATCCCTAGTGTTGGTTACACCAACTTGTATGTAACAGTCTATTGGAAGGCTATAAGATATTACAAAAAATCTTGTATTCTATCTTAACAGTGAAAATTGTAGTCACAAAAGGAAGATATAGATAGTAGAGAGCACTTGGATTTGTTTGAAAGAGATTGTTCATGTATTATAGAATACTGCAACGGATACAACATTATTTTCTACCCAAGCAACCCCTAATAAACAATGAAAAGTTGCAAGCCAGCAAGTAAGTGCAATACACAGAACTTTATAGTAAAGAAAGACTGGTTTTAAATTTCTTCACTTGTATTTGCCATTTGCCTTGGTAAGTTTGATTTTTTTCTTTGCTTTAGCATTTCCAGTACTCCCATGTTTAAAAACTCACGTTTATCGTCTGTAAATGACTGGTTGTTAGTAGATTTTGAGGTCACGTGTGCTGTCTACAATGATTGGACATTTCTGATGCAACTTGAGTTATCATTCGTGGCTTCTCAACTCATGGTGCCAACTCAAGTGCTATTCGTTGACTTCCCAACTTATGGTGCTAACTCAGTTATTATAGGTTGAGGTTGACTTCTTATATTAATGTTTTGAATAATTTATTTTTAAAGATTTTGTGGTAAGTTTTGTTTTCCACCAATTTCGCTCGTTTTTTCTACAACGATTAGTCAATTCTGTTTATAAATAATGCATTGTTGCATTAATACAGTCAGTAATGCTGTATTATATTCTATATTTCCAACAATGGATTAGTAAATACAATTAATTTTTAATTTGTACCTCTTTTTATTGTTGAAAAGCACGAACACTCTCTCTATACGAATGATAGCAACAGCTACACACAATTCTTCCTTGTTACTGTGGCAACGTGTGATAGAGAATTGAGTGGGGTAGATGCAGAGAAGAACGAAACGTTTTTGTTTAGTTTTACACTTTTTTGTTGCTGTTACATAGAATCTAACAGTGTTCCTTCAATTAAATATTAAATCTTGAAATATATATTTGTCTATAAATCGTCCGCATTTAAATGTCTAAGCAATAGCATAACTTACTGAAGTTTTAAATAAACTTGCGTAAGAATAATTCAAATCGACTGAAACGTAATAACATGTAGGTTACCGAACAAATACATAAAATTCATTGACAACCGTCGAAATTTCCCAACTTTGTAACAATATTCGTCGATTTTATCAAACCTAAGCGACTTCCGCTATCACAGTCACATCATAATTACTAACAAATAGAAACGGGAAAATAGTCGAATATATTCATCACATCCGTTAAATAGATTTATTTAATACTATTTCTTGCTTTAGGCTTAAAAAATAGACTCAAAATCATATTTCTCTGGATGACATTAGTTAAAATTCAACCTAACCTGCTTATACTTCTTATTAACGGATCAAAAAACCAAATTTCTTACATTCTTTTTCTAGAACAAAAGTTGTGGACCAATGAAATACTGAATTATAAAACTATATCGTTTAAACATGGTTCTTTTAGGTTTGCATTAGGCCCGGCATGGCTAGGTGGTTAGGGCACTCGACTCTCAATCTGAGAGTCGCGGTTAAGAATCCCCCTCACACCAAAGTTGCTCGCCCTTTCAGCCGTGGGGGAGTTATATTGTGACGGTCAATCCATTTATTCGTTGGTGAAAGAGTAGCCCAAGAGTTGGCGGTGGGTGGTGATGGCTCTCTCTACTCTTATACTGCTAAATTAAGGACGGCAAACGCAGATAGGTCTTGTGTAGCTTTGCACACAAAAAAACGTTGCATTCTGTGTGACAAGTGTTTAGTGACGTAGAAAGTATCTATTTGAAAACATTTCGATTAGAGTAAAAGAGTAGCCGTATCATTAAGTGTGTCATTTTGTTATTCAAAAACAAATTGTTTTTCATTTCTGTTCTTATATAAAAGTGGAAGGTTACATCAATGCCCTACTAATGCATTTCATAAAATGATAATAAATATGCTTCTGTCCTGTGAATAATTTAACATTGCATGATATTTGGCAGTGAATATGTATAACAAAACTGAGCTAATTCTACCACTACAAAATGAATTGAATATATACTTTTCTTTTGAGTAAAAGGCTTGAAATAGCAGCTTATTGCAATTTAGTTAAGACAGAAGAAACTGGAAATTAAACTACATTGAAGTTATCAATATGACGTAGACAAGAGGCACAATGAATTAATACAATGATGTGGACAATACTGTTTAATAAAAACATATATGACTATACCGTTATGACTACAAACACCATAATTTTTACATAAATTATTTGAGTTATGAAAGAGCTAGTGTCATTATAAAGAAAAATGTCTACAACTTATATAGTCAAAAAGTAGCAACACTAGAATAACAGAACAACTAAATACACGTGTGTTTTAAGACAACACTCTAAAACCTTTCATTAAGTTGAAATTTCACATACAGTGTTTTTTACGGAAATTGAATATATTAAAATAGTAAAACTGTCGTAATGTTTCATAGTTAGATTTTAAATACATATTATGAACTTAAATGTACATATCACTGCTTTCCATCACGAGTATACAATAGTACAGCTTCGTTACATCTGGTTTCAACATAACAATACTATAAAGTTTATAGTACAGTACAGCTTCAGTATATCTGGTTTCAACAAACTTATTTGAGATTCTGATACTGGAACTAATTCAGTAATAATTGAAAATAAAAGTATTGAATGTAAACAGTTATAAAAGTATGTATTTTAATGATATGAAAACTCTCTCATGCACATGAAACACAATATCCTTAGATTATTGTAAGTCTAACAATATGATTTTTTATTTTGCTAACATTATCACATACAACATAATCATAGTTCATTACCTAACATACAACGTTACGTTACCTAGATGGAAAACTACTTAAAGAAACAATATGCACAGTATTAATACTAAGATGATTGACATTTGTTGCTTTATTACATTTATAGTACTGAATCGTAGGTTATAAATAAACTCATCATGTGGCGACAACCCGCTTGTAACAATACTGAAACTATGCAATAATAACTGCACCAAGCCACTGATAGCAATACAGAAACCATGCAAGAATGACTGCACCAAGCCACTGATAACAATACTGAAACCATACAAGAATAACTCCACCCACCAAGCCACTGATAACAATACTGAAACCATACAAGAATGACTCCACTCACCAAGCCACTGACAACAATACTGAAATTACACCTGAACGACAGCGACAAGCCGCTGGTAACAATACTGAAACCATACCTGAACGACAGCGACAAGCCGCTGGTAACAATACTGAAACCATACCTGAACGACAGCGACAAGCCGCTGGTAACAATACTGAAACCATACCTGAACGACAGCGACAAGCCGCTGGTAACTACATATACATATCGAAACTATATAATAAGTACTGCGACTAACCCGACTATATAATAAGTACTGCGACTAACCCGACTTCTTTTTCAATGACTTTTTTATGTGTGTTAGGAAAGTAAGGACGGTTTTTAGAAATTATTATTCTGTGATTACACTAATTCCATTTCTAAGGTTATTTTCTGATAGTTTTAAGTAATACGAATAAATGTTGTAGTAGTATTGTCTAGACAAGGTATATAATAACCATACTGTAACAGGAATCGTTTAAAGGAGAATTATTTTCCACATTTTTCTCTTTAAGTATACCCCCAGTGGCTCAGAAGTAAGTGTGAAAATTTTATAACTCAAAAAACCGGGATTCAATTCGGGTGATGGTCACAGCATACCTAGGTTTAATAGTAATAACAACAAATACTCTGTTTCGAAGAATAGTTTCGTGCGCTGTACGCAGTGAAGAAATAAGTGAAATAATGAAACATTAAACAGGAAAGATGTTCTTTGTTTGATTCATATTTGATTACAGGAACGTTAGCGGCACGTGTTCCAGCTTAAATACTGATTATTTTCAACGTTAAACTAGTTCAGCTCTGTGCTTTATTTTACACGCCACAACTTTCAGACATCCAAAATATTTATTACATCGGGCAACTTTCAGTTGCATAAGTTGTAAAAATGGTAGAAAAAAATACACAACTTGATTTGTTGGTTTGTCTGTTGTTATGCACAAAGCTACACAAAGGGCTATCTGTGCTCTGCCCACCAAGAGTATCGATCGAAACCCGGTTTATAGCACTATAAGTCCGCAAACATACCATTGTGTCACTGGGGAGGGAGCATCTTTTGTTCAGCAGACACTGTTATTCCTTTCCAAGATCATGCTCAGAGCATGAATGTAGTCATTAAATGACCAAAAAATGCAAAGTTATATTAAAATTTTGAATATTCTGTCATGACCACCACTTCAGGAAGTTAATCATTGTTGGGTATTACATACAAAAATTAGGCAGGTCAGAAACGGGATCAAAATTAAAGCGTTTTATTTTGATATTTTCGTACATATGATACAAAGAGTTTAAGACGTGACGCCATCTGGTAGTTAAGCATTGTAGTCAGTTAAAATTAAATATCAAAGGATAAAATTATTTTTGAACAATACATTACAAGTTTTGTTTAAGAGCTTTATTAAACTCATTTTCCTACAGTAATTGATTGTCATTGTTTCAGTTTACGATATAATATATCTGTAGGATGTGTCTGAAGTGTTGAGTTACACACTATAATGATAAGATGTGTCTGAAGTGTTGAGTTACACACTATAATTATAAGATGTGTCTGAAGTGTTGAGTTTCACACTATAATCGTAAGATGTGTCTAAAGTATTGAGCTACACACTATAACCATAAGAAAACTTCGATTATCATAATAGTCGTCGTGTTTTTTTTCAGCGTGCACTCTGTTTTATATAATAGATCAAAATCGATTTACCTGAAAAAATACATATTGGAATTTTAGGTCTTGGTGTATCTATATAAAGAATATATTTGGGATTATAGGTCTAGATGAATCCGTGTAAATAATATATCTGGGATTATAGGTCTAGGTGGATCCATGTGAAGAATATATATGGGATTATAGGTCTAGATGGATCCGTGTAAATAATATATCTGGGATTATAGGTCTAGGTGGATTCATGTGAAGAATATATATGGGATTATAGGTCTAGATGGATCCGAGTAAAGAATATATCTTGGATTATAGGTCTAGATGGATCCGTGTAAAGAATATATCTGGGATTATAGGTTTAGGTGAATCCGTGTGAAGAATTACACTTTAAGACTGTAGGTCGAGATGGATCCGTGTGAAGAATTACAAGTTTTAATGAAAGAGAACTACCGCTATTTTCTCTTATTATGCAATTTATATTTGTTGCATTTTTAAACTTCAACTCTTATTTTAGCTGTTTATATGTTAATATATTGCTTTGTACATAATAACAAATCTTTCTAGCTTGCTACAACAGTATCGGTATTTTGCATTTTTGACAAAGATTCTAGATATTTGCAAAGATATTTGCGGCCGAGAGTCGTCGTAAACTATCCGTCATTACGCTAAGAAATTGACTGTTTCTCTTATTAAGCATCCATAGTTTAAAATGTGGGAAATATCGCACGAAGTCGAAATCCGTTGCATAACTACGTCCCGGCGCTGCATGACCAGGTGATTAAGGCACTCGACTCGTAGTCCGAGGGTCGCAGGTTCGAATCCCCGTCACACCAAACATGCTCGCCCTTTCAGCCGTGGGATGTTATAAAGTGACGGTCAATCTCACTATTCGTTGGTAAAAGAGTAGTTTAAGAGTTGGCGGTGGGTGGAGGTGACTAGCTGCCTTCCGTCTAGTCTTACACTTTTAAATTAGGGACAGCTAGCATAGATAGCCCTCGTGTGGCTTTGCGCGATATTCAAAACAAACCCAAGCTACGTCTCGCTTCGAAAGAATGCAAGTCATATTATGTCTGAAAGTTCGACAACTTGAATTCGAGAGTGAAATAAAATGTTTTCCTCAAACACATACATTTCTGGTAATTTGTTTTCTTCGCTTCCCATTTGAGGCTGGCACTTCGTGCATCATAAGAGTACTTCGTCAACTGAGCTTTGGTGCTAGTAAAAAAAAACTCTTTTAATTATCAAACTACGATAACTGAAACTTGGGAACTTAGTTTGGTTGTTATATAGAGAAAAGAAACGTATTCACGAGGATGAGATGTAAGTCGATATTTTGGCGCTAGAATTCAATTATATACTGAATATAAGCTGTTTTTGTAATAGCTATTAAGGGTTCCAAGGTCAGGTTTATTATACGTGAGACTTAATGTTTACTACTTTATTAACGATAAACATACGAAGGCATATAATACTAGCGCTTTCAAAAGGTGGACACATTTCTTAATTAAACTTTCAACTACGGTTAATATCATACGATGCAAACATTTTTCGCGAGTCTTTATTAATGAAATCTTTAGGTATTCTTGAGAAAGCTAATACTTTAATAAACAAGATATATTTTAGTTTTGTACCTAAATCACTGGACCGAGCATGACCTAAGTGGGTGCTTATCGTAACATTCAAGGTTAGAGTCCCGAGATCTTGCTGAATTGTGTTTTAAGTCCAAAGCTGCATAATGGTCCATGAACGCCGTGCTCACATCAGGGAATAAAGCACTCTTTAAAGCGTTACAATATCTTAAACTGAAAATTAGTGTCAAAAGATTTTAAGTGTGGATGTGAAGTAAATTTGTGGTGAAACTTTAAGAATAATTTTTATGTTTACACTTATTTTAAACAATTATTTTATCCAAGACAGCAAAATTATGAAAAAATGAGATGATGTGGCTATTATGGGATAGAATAAATGAACTAATTTTATAGAATTGAAATATCTGGAAAACAGGCGTTTCTTTCTTTAGATAAAACAAAGTGATCGACAGACTATTCGAGCTACACTAGCGCAAAAGTCTACATTTCAGTGTATTATTAGAGAGGCGTGCGATTTGTTTGTTTTTGAATTTAGCACAAAGCTACTCGAGGGCTATCTGTTCTAGCCGTCCCTAATTTAGCAGTGTAAGACTAGAGGGAAGGCAGCTAGTCATCACCACCCACCGCCAACTCTTGGGCTACTCTTTTACCAACGAATAGTGGGATTGATCGTTACATTATAACGCCCCCCAGCTGAAAGGGCAAGTATGTTTGGCGCGACCGGGATGCGAACCCGCGACCCTCCGATTACGAGTCGCACGCCTTAACACGCTTGTCCATGCCGGGCCGGAGGCGTGCGAATAAATCTTAACGTATAAAGTGTAAATCCTTGTAATTAAATCATCTTCTGGGAATACGAGTTTTGTTTTTATCATCTCCAGGTAATAAACTATTTATAAACATACAGTAATAATATTTTGTAAAGGTAAAGATATAGTTAGCGAGTTTTGTGGTTTAGATCATTAGAAAACAAAAAGAAACGCGCTCCCTACTTTGGGACCACGAGTACGAACAGTAATTTGCTGCTATTGATTGAATGGAGAGCTGACAGTCACTAATAGGCCTAGCATGGCCAGGTGGCTAGGACGTTCGACTCGTAATCGTCACACCAAACATGCTCGTTTTCTCAACCGTGGGGGTGTTGTAATAGGACGGTGAATCCCACCATTCGTTGGTAAAAGAATAACCCAAGAGTTATCGACTGGTGGTGATGACTAGCTGTCTTTCTTCTAGTCTTACATTGTTGCATTAGAGACGGCTAGCGCAGATAGCTTTTTGTATCTTTACGCGAAATTAAACAAATAAACAAGCAATTACTTTTACAGCGTCCCTACCGCAGTACGAAACTCATGTTTGAGGCAATAATATGTGAGCCAGAAATTCTCGTGAAATTCTATAGGAGAGAGTACTCAAAAGAAAGATCGTTGGTATTGATGATAAGCAACCTTTATTTTATCTAATCAGTTTTAAATTAAAGACTGCTATACGCAGATAATCAGAATTTTTTTGCAAAATTCCGAAATATTTGGTAACATTCAACACTTATTTTTCAAGTGCGTAGCACATAAGACGTACAGGGCAAGTGAAAAATGGTGTGATTTAAATTATCTGTGTTATCGTTTGTTTGTATGCAAATAAGCTACACAATAGGCTATCTGTGCTCTGCCCACCACGGGGATCGAAACCCAAATTTTAGTGACTATAATTCCAAATTTACTTTGTGTATCTGTGTGAAACGTGGAAATTTTTAGTAAAATGTACAGGCCTTTATTATATAGAAAAAACAGATATGTTACTACACAATAGGCTATCTGTGCTCTGCCCACCACGGGGATCGAAACCCAAATTTTAGCGTTGTAAGTCAGCAGACATGCTGCCGTGCCACTGGGGGGCATCTTATCTTAATGTAACATCACAAACACTGAGACGTTTACCTCCATAGAAACGTTAGAGGTCGCCATGAGGTACTTTTCTTTTAAACTAATGTTAGGTTAATGAAAATCTGAAGTTAAATTGTTAAAAAAATTCTTTCTAGTTTTGCTATTTTTTGTGATCCACAACCCAGAATCGAACAGTGGCTGAATCAACTGAATCGAGTTCTTTATTCTATAAACAGATGGCAGTTTGTTTTATTCTTGGCTGCTAATTTCACAAAGTAACTGACTCTCTTCAATCATACGTCAAACTGAAAAAAGGGATTTTGCTCAAATTTATTAAACTTTGTTCAGCTGTAATAAAAAAAAACGTTTTTTATTTCTTTTAAACATTAAGGATAATTAATTTAATTCAGGTAAAAGGTGTTGTCTTAATGAATTTTAATATATTGTATGCATTTTGTGCGTCGTTTCATGAAATATTAATTTTCTTTAAAGATAGACAAAGGACAAAGTTATCTATAACATAAACTGAGGATTAAGAACCTGTAAAAAATTTATAACGTACTTTCTGTGCTTTTAGATTTCTTTATCATAATAATTCCTTTTTCAGTCTTCAGAACTTGGTTATTGAACTTTGGTTTAAAATTTATATTCAAGAATAGTAATATTCTGTATTCTAAGACATATTTACCACAAAGTAAGCGTTGTGGACAGCTTTTCCCAGTGTACCTTAACGTTCTTGTCCATTTCTGACTTAGTAGTATATTAAAAACGACATTTTAAAAGCTATGTGTTAATAAACTTATAGCCCCCAGCAGCAAAGATGTATGTGTTCGAGCTCACACTGCTAGAAATCGGGTTTCGATACCTGTGGTGGGCAAAGCACAGGTAAACCCGAGTGTAGCTTTGTTCTTAATTCCATATAAACAAACAATAAACTTATAAAACATCTATTTTGTTTTATTGCTCCCCCTTTCAGCCGTGGGGACGTTATAATGTGACGGCCATTCCCAATATTCCTTTGTGAAAGAGTAGCCCAAGAGTTGGCGATAAGTGGTAATCACTAGCTACCTTCCGTCTACTCTTACATTGCTGAATTGGGGATGGCTAGAGCAGATAGCCTTCTTGTAGCTTTGCGCGAAAATTCAAAACAAACAAATAAACAATCTTTTTCCAAACAGCAATCCGAGAATTCATGGTTTGTGTCAAATATTCGCGGAAAAGCAGGTCGATGAGTGTACGTTAAACGTAAGGGTCAATCCTATTGTTCATTCATACAAACGTGGTCAAAGAGCTGGCAAAGAGACTTGCTGACTACCTGTCTATTTCTGAGCAGCAGACAAGCAAACTTCATCGGGTCATACGGTCATTACGTAAGTTTTTGTTAAAAACAGAAAATATTTAATATGCTCACACATAAGTCATTTGTTTTTACATTTTTAGGCTTAGTTTACATAAATCTTCTATCTAATTAAAACGTAGAAGTTGTTAACATAATAAAGAAATATAATTAATAACTAGGCAAATATTGTATAAAATAGGTAAAATTTCATTATTTCCTTAAAGTTGCATTGAATATATCTTAAAATATAAGCTTATTACTAAACATGTTAAGTTGACTTATAATTCTGTTGCGCAGTATAAATGTTCATGTTTAATAAAGCTACAATCTATATACACGTCAATAAACACTTAACTTGTTAGCATATCTTAAACAAAAACTGCTGCTATAAAATACTTAACTTTATTGTCAAATACAATATTGTTTTTAATGTATTCAGTAAGTGTAAGGGTTGCATTTTTAATGCTATATTTGGATAAGCTGTACACGCACAGGCTGTATAATGCAAAAACACAATTCAAGAAGTACGTAACGTTACATAAAGGGTTTCGATATAAATACCTGAAGAGAGAAAATTTACTTAAACTTCATGCTGTTTTCTTCTGAATCTGATTTGAATTTTGTCGAAAAATTTGCACACAAGATATCGTTTTTAGTGTATTAAAAGAACGCACTACCATTATTAACTTCTTATGAAAGGTTTGTTGCAGCATATGTTTAACTAATAGCTTTTATCGTTCTACACATCAGTCTATTGAGGGTTTTCTCGCTCAGAGGCTATTAAAAGAAGTTTACCAAGGAAAGCAAAATACACGCACACACAAAAACGATTGAAATCTAAAACAGTAACTTTGACCTATAAGTGTGTTTAAAAAAAAACTTTTCTTTGTTCCCGTGTTGGATACTTCAATTTCTTTCAATGATATATTTCTTAAAGCACAACGAAGCGTTTTCAACTAATGGAAATTGAATATTGTTAGATGGAAACAAAAATTTCCACACATTCTTATTCTCTAGTTGACGTTTTGAAGACTAATAGTGAAAAACAAATTTTTGTAAAAGTATAGAAATGGGCAAATGTGTTTCTGAAAATGTTGGGAACATTCCAGAAGTTATTGCCTTTCAAGATGTCGAAATGTGTGTGTGTGTGTGTGTGTGTACTCATCAAATAACAGTTATGTCTTGTCGCTTTTGTTGTTTGGAATCTCTGTTTGTGAAGATACGGTAATGGCTCTTGTGGTTTAGATGGCTTATAGAGGACGGACAAACGCTGACGGTCGATTTGTGACTAAACCTATACGTCGTGGAAGAACGGTTTTTGTGAAATACCAAGGAAAGCAGCTCGCTAGATGGTATTGGAGAAGAAATGAATTTGGGTCGGTTCTTCTTCGCTTAAGAAAATGTCAGGTATAAGGCATCACTCGGACTTTCTTGAGAATAAGATAAAAAATGTAATAAATCAGAGAAGCCATTTTCCTTAAATACCTTAAAGGAAGTGTCTGAGTTTTCAAACTTACAAATAAACAACAACAATAAATAAGCTACAATAATCTATCCATTACATTTACAAAACTTTTATTGTATAACGACAGCAGTGAAAATACACTTGAAACTTTTTCTAACAGGTATGGTTTTAATGGTAAAACGAAATTAATTGTTAACTGCTAACCTTCTAGTCTCCTTAACATAGTCTTGATTTTGTCGAATTATCTCTGTACGTTTCATTCGAAATTTTTATGAGCCATTTTATTCCGTGTGAGTTTATTAGGAGCCAATAATATTCCTTACGACCACAAGACAGATAGTGAAAAGATAAGTTTCGGTCTTCGTTTTAACAGACTATTTAAAACTTATTTGATTCATAAAAAACCTTTAGTTTTTTTTGACGTTTCACTTTCTTTCTAATTTCAGAAGATTCCTCTAAACTTTATTTCAATAAGTCATTAGTTTGATCTAGTAATAGTGATTATAATCATTAGTTTGATCTAGTAATAGTGATTATAATCATTAGTTTGATATAGTAATAGTGATTATAATCATTAGTTTGATCTAGTAATAGTGATTATAATCATTAGTTTGATCTAGTAATAGTGATTATAATCATTAGATTGATCTAGTAATAGTGATTATAATCATTAGATTGATCTAGCAATAGTGATTATAATCATTAGTTTGATATAGTAATAGTGATTATAATCATTAGTTTGATTTAGTAATAGTGATTATAATCATTAGTTTGATCTAGTAATAGTGATTATAATCATTAGTTTGATCTAGTAATAGTGATTATAATCATTAGTTTGATCTAGTAATAGTGATTATAATCATTAGTTTGATCTAGTGATAGTGATTATAATCATTAGTTTGATCTAGTAATAGTGATTACAATCATTAGTTTGATCTAGTAATAGTGATTATAATCATTAGTTTGATCTAATAATAGTGATTATAATCATTAGTTTGATCTAGTAATAGTGATTATAATCATTAGTTTGATCTAATAATAGTGATTATAATCATTAGTTCGATCTAATAATAGTCATTACAGTTATTACTTTAATCTATCAATAGACTCTATAATCAATAGATTGACGTAGTAATAGTCATTATAGTCATTAGTTTGATCTGTTAATAGTCACTATAGTCATTATATTCTTTAGTAATAGTCGTTGTAGTAATTAGATTGATGTTGAACAACATTTTGTATAGTAACTAAGGTGTATAATGGATCGTTCTAGTTTTCCTACACTGATCCAGCCAGAAGGTGGGAACGTAGTCATCGTAATTTTTCACTATCTTGTATTGCCAAACACGTCAACTACACCTATTTATTCGCTACAGTTAAAGGAGGTTCCATTACTCAGGACATTAACAATGGACAAGGGCGAACAACATTTTGATAGTTCTGTCCTTTGGAAACACCTCTTGCGGAAATAAATCGGCGTTATCGTGCAATATACATAAACTACACGGTTATCACATGTCAGTAGCTCTGTGGTGAAATATGCCTGAGTGAAAAGAGAATTCTGTCGTGATAAATTTTTGTCACCCAAATAATGCTAAAATTATACCTATTTTATTTAGTTATGCACGAAACTAATAATCATAACACGTGAAGTTGGACTATGAAAAGCATGTTTCTACTATAATAATAATAAAGAAATTCAGTGTAAATATATTATATGTTTGAAAACAAGTTGTGACACACATATAAGTATTATATAAATTATAGTGAAACATCAACAATTTCAGTTTCATTGTTTTAGCGCAGCTTGTGTTTAAACGTTTGCGTATGTCTTCATGAAATAAGAAAACACTACGTTGATAAAAGCGAAAAGGAAAAAAAGAAAGCGAAGTGATTGGATAGTGTGGCATGATTATTTGCGAACCTCTGTTGGCGAGAGCGAGAGGTGTTTGTGTTAATTATTTCTATTACTCTTGGTGTTTAGATGGAGATTTTTTTCGGTTGTTCTGATACTCTTAATATTTCGTAAAAATAAAATGCGATAAAACTTCTGTAAGGTGAGTTTGAGAAAATGTGAAGTGAGTTTCTCGCCACTGTTGACTCTTTTCATGGATGTTTTAGTTCACGTTTTCAATAAAACGGTCATCAGCTGTAGAACCCAGGGTGACAGTTGGGAAAGTAGCTCGGGTGGAAATAGACGACGTTCCGAAAGCTGTTCCTAATTATGAGTTAGTATGTTGTAGACTTTAAAGGCTTAAATATCTCGAAAGAAATCAATCCATTAGGATTGACAGCTAATGACAGAGTTCGTTACGGTCTCTCCATCTAATTATATATGTGACAATTTAGAATCTGGTCTTTTGCGATAAACCACGAGGTACGAGTCTTTCTGTAAAGATATGCCACCTCTTTACATCTTTCTTTATTAAGATGGGGAAGTGGATATACAATGTAATGATTTCAGATAAAAAAACCTGGCCTCTGTAAGTAATAGCTGATGAACCTTATCAAGGTGGGGTGCCTACTTCTGATGCTGCTACAAGAGCAAAACGCACTCCCACAATACCTTATTAACATGATTTCTGAGTAACTAGATATTAATGTGTGCTATAAGTGGGAGTAGCAATCTGTGAAATTGATAGTTTAAAAATGATTCGATAAGAACAAGAGAATAATCAATACGAGACTGTTGAAATTTAAATGATAAATGTTGCCTTCATCCAAAAGTTCCAGAAACTTACAGAGCGAATCGCTTTCAGGTCATTTTGATACGTAAACAGAATCAAAATCAAAATTTTCAATAACGACCAAAGGAAATGATATTTGACGTATTGAACTGTTACGTTGACGGCTATAAGAAAGAAACTATAAGAAATAGTTAAATGTAATTGAAGTTCAGCTGCGTAATTATTTATGATCATATTAGTATTCAAACTACTCCCAGCTGTCATTTGATTGAGATCAATCTTGTTTAAGATATGATAATCTCTCTCTCCATTGTTTGAGATCTAACTTCCGAAAGATATGATCGTTCCTCTCTACATTTATTGAGATCTATCTTCGGGAAAATATGATCATCCATCTCTTCATACTTTGAGATCTATCTTCTGTAAGATTTGATCATTCCCCTCTCCATTGGTTGAGATCTATCTTCTGTAAGATATGATCATTCCTCTCTCCATTGGTTGAGATCTTTCTTGCAGAAAATATGATAATCTCTCTCCATTGATTGACATCTATTTTCTGTAAGATTTGATCATTCCTCTCTCCATTGGTTGAGATCAATCTTCTGGAAGATATGGACATCCCTCTCTCCATTGGTTGAGATCTCTCTTGCAGAAAATATGATAATCTTTCTCTCCATTGGTTGACATCTATCTTCTGTAAGATATGATCATCAAGTCCTTACATTTTTCCGAGTTTTATTTTCTTTTCTTTTCTAGTTCTGAACACACAAGATCTAATTTCCTTCTTGGTCCTTGGGCTAGACTAATCAAACTAGTATTTTTTATCTATTGTGTGTGTGGTTTTTCTTATTGCAAAGCTACATTGGTCAATCTGCTAAGTCCACCAAGAGGAATCAAACCCCTGATTTTAACGTTGTAAGTCCGTAGACTTACCGCTGTACCAGAGGAGGACTTTTGTTTACTGAAAAGGCACGTTATATTCTGACATGAGAACATCAACCTAGTGTTTCTTGATCGATGTTGGAAATATGGTATTGGATAATTTCTTATGGGCCACAGCGTTTACTGATTCTTAACATCTGAGCCTCGATCACCGAGTTTTTGTTATAGTCACTAGATGACTTATAATATTTACTTGGAGTCCGATCCACGCGATAGTCACAGCCCATTAGTGATTTATGCGCTAAAAAAAAACAAAACCAATTGCCTATATTTTAGGACAGTATGATTAATTTTAATACACCGAACACTTCACTGTGAAGACGGACCAGTCAGTGTTTCGGGTATTGGAAGATAAACCAATTATTGTTTGTAAAATAATAAAGATATTTCAATAGATATATTAATATGAACAAGATGTGCGAACTTCACGAAGAAACATATTATTAGATATTGCTTCATAGATAAAACTGCAAATGTTATAAGTAATTGTATTAAATACTAAGAAATGATTAAAAATACATCAGAATTATTTTCTATTCTTAACGTAGCTAATAAAACGATTTTAAGCATAAGACTACAATGGAACTTGGGTTTCATTATTTCATCAAAGCCGTTAGGATGTTTAGTTTGGAAGCAACAACTCTGCTACGGTCATTCTCTCAACAAAACACAAAGAGAGGGGTTATGTTTCTCTTATTTTTGTTTTTCACTTTATTCTTGTCAACATATCAAAACAAATAAATAAAAATCTCCGTTGACGCTTATTTTCAGAGTAATTCATTTTTCCTGGGTGTAAATCTCAATGTTCTTACGAAGACAGTGGGGGAAAAAAAATCAGCTTGGACATCGTGTTATTTGTGTTTATTAAACTTTGAAGCTTCACTGATAACGAAAGTTTTCTTGGATGCTAAAAGCGTCGTCTATATTTTGTTCCTAAACTCATATCAGGAAAGCAACCCCAACTTGTGTCATTAGACAGATAGAGGGGTGATTGGAATATCACAGAGCACGTGACTTCCCTTATTCCAATACATTTATCAATATTAAGCATCGATACTATTCCAGAATGGTCAATGTTGCCAAGACAGACCACATAACTATTCATAACGAACGGTTTTCATGTACAAGTTATATATAGCTGTTTCTAAGTCACATTGTATCAGAAGGATATTTGTTATAAAAAAACATTAGTATCCCAGTTTTTCTATTTCATGTATCTGGAATCATTAGCAAAACGCAGAATTAGTTCACTCCAGTATAAAAACAATAAACAAACGCTTACTTTTTTGTTCCAATCTTACTAGTTTGTCTGCAGGATACATATAAATTATTAGTGTATTCGCAAGCAGATATTTTTAATGTTTCATTCGCCTATCATTAAATTTAAATTTCTGAGTTAAAAATTACTTTTAAATTGTTTAAAATCATTATCTTTGAACATCCATGTAAACGAAGCGTTATTATTAAATTATTTTAAACCTACATGAATTGTTTTCAGTTACGTGTTCACAGTAACGTAAACCTGAAACCAGACCATATTAATGAGCACTGAATCTAAAGTTAAAACGCATGCATTGCACCACAAAGAGTTTCACCATATTTAACATCATTAGAGTTTTTCACTAAAGTTATCTCAGATCTTTTAATACATTTACATGTGACTGACATGCGACAATAACTTAAGAAAATTTTACTAGTCTACAGGGAAAACTCTTCCAAACAGAGTCAAAAATTAAATGTCTCACGTGAATTTGGTTTGTACTGAATTTTACAAAAACTTCAATGACCCAGTTTGTGAACATTTAAAATATCAAGTTAAGTATACTTTATGCGTGACTGAGATTTCATAATACTTTCTCCACTATTTTTCCCGTTAGAGGACAAACTATAACGCGTCTTCTTTCAGTTCAATTAGAAGACAAGTTATAAAATGTCTTCCTTTTGTTAAATAAGAGGATAACTTATAACAGGTCTTCTTTCAGTTGGTGTGTATATCCCACCAGAAGACAATTTAAAACAGATTTTTTTTTAGCTAATATGTATATCCCATTGGAGGACAACTTATAATAGATCCTCTTTCAGTTAATATGTATATCCCTCTAGAGGATAACTTATAACAGGTCTTCGTTTAAGTGTTTTGTTTGAGTGATACTTACCACTCATCAGTCACCGAGAAGTGTAAGTGTTTTGTTTGAGTGACACCTACCACTCATCAGTCACCGAGGAGTGTAAGTGTTTTGTTTGAGTGACACTTACCACTCATCAGTCACCGAAGAGTGTAAGTGTTTTGTTTGAGTGATACTTACCACTCATCAGTCACCGAGAAGTGTAAGTGTTTTGTTTGAGTGACACTTACCACTCATCAGTCACCGAAGAGTGTAAGTGTTTTGTTTGAGTGACACCTACCACTAATCAGTCACTGAGAAGTGTAAGTGTTTTGTTTGAGTGACACCTACCACTCATCAGTCACCGAGGAGTGTAAGTGTTTTATTTGAGTGACACTTACCACCACTCATCATCAGTTTATCTATTTTGTTTCATTGTTCCAACATTCTTATATTCTTCATTCATTTTTTATTTTAGATATTTCTCATGATTACAATTTCCATATCACTCTGTTGCTTTTTGGTCGAGCGTTACGTTATTGGTAGATTCATTGCTAATCCACATATTAAAGAAACGGTTTGTTTGTTATGAAGCACACAACTAGCTACACAATGGGCTCTCTGTTCTCTGGCTACCACGGGTATCGAAACCCTGTTTTTGGTTTGTAATTCCGCAAACTGTGTCACTAAGGGGACATTGAGGAACCTAGGTGTTTCGTATATACCAGGATTTAAGTGTACTGATGACCAATAAACATACGAGCTCAAAATTATATCTAGTTTCGAGGTTAAGTAAAAATTAATTCCTAAGAGTGGCGCTGATGTTCCAGAAATTGTAGGTGGAAGAAATTCCATCTTCTTTAATTACCGTCGTTATCAGATCTTAGAAGAATACTGTTTCACAAGCCACGCTACGAAGGTGTTTTAGAACATCCTTTTTCAACATAAAATATATCAAAACGAGTACGAATATTGTATCGTTTGAGCGATGGTAATTAAGTTTAGTTTATTCTTGAGAAAAAGGCCACCTGACACTGATATCACGAACACATGAAACCCGAGAGATGTCGATATAAAACAGCAGCACATGTAAATACAGTGTGCACAGATGCGTCACTTCTCATATGTAATTGACATCTTTTAGTTTCCTTTATGGTCAAAAGCAACGTTCTTGCTCCTTTGTAGTTCATTATTTAAACTAAACAAAATATGTTCAATGTTTCACTATCTTCATGACTATTGTATGTTTAGATAATGGCTGATCTGAGAGCAAAGACCAAGAACTTGTGGCTTGATATTTAAGTTATAAACATTTGGCTCAGCGAAACAGATTTTATCAAATATCAAACAAATAATTCGTTCATGTCTTCTCTAACAATCTAAATATCTTAGACATGGATGGTGAAATCATTATTTTTTTTTCTGTAGAGCTAAATTGAACAGAGTGTTCTATTCTTGTTTGCATATACGAAATTTCTACTTGTAGATATATTAGAGCCCTTCATCAATGTCCAGAAGAGCAAAGAAAATTGGAATATTTATCTTTGCACCGTGTGTGTAAGTAACTGCGTTCGTTTCAGTAATCTTTTCACCGAAGTGGAGAAAGAGAAAAATCCGCCGTTGTTTTTTTCGAAAGATACGCATTATGTTGTCCTGAAGAGATTGGGTTATAACCGTTTCGGAAAAAAAATAACGTATATCAGTTGGGTACGCACAGAGATATATAGAATTATTTTAACTGACAGGCAAAGATATAGTATAAAACAAAGAAAGAAAAGATTTGTCTCAGAACGAAAAACGAACTGGATCTCACATTGCCAAGTTGAATGGTTAAAAATGTTAAGTAAATTAAGCATTTCTGATTTATTTGAAAGTTTCTTGGATAAGTGTTCGAGCCTCCGTCATACCAAACATGCTCGCCCTTTCAGCCGTGGGGGCGTTATAATGTTAGGTCAATTTCACTAAATTAAGCATTTCTACTGCAATTATGAATACAGGAAATGAATACATGTTGAAGGTTTGTGTAACAACTTAATATTAGTTATTTATACAATTTATTAAGTCTGTTTCTTTAATGATGACTGCCTAGTCGAGACAATAGTTCAATTTGTTTTCTGTATCACATAACTGTTACTCTGCATTTTTGAAAGTCTTACTATAATTGGTTTCCTTTAGTAAATGAATGTATAGTATCCATGTATTTTCACATAACATGCAACACTAGCTCTTTATACAAAGCTGGAAAATTAATTTTGACATACTAAATCATTTATAACCAAACTATGGTCTCTAATTGGTCCAGTTTTTATTTAAATACTGCTGTCAGTGACATCTAGGTAAAGAAATGCTGACCTCGTATTTGTTAAATTAAATGGGTTATGAAATATTTAAATATCCCTTTTCCACTTAATTATACGTGAGAAACATAGAACGAATTATGTGTAACATATATAATTTGCAAAAGTCTCTTTGCCGAGTTGAGTTGGCTGTCCTCTTACTTGTTATGTTTCTTTTATTGCTCTGCACCTATGATATCAAAGTATGTTTGAGAACCAGGTCTATCTGTTTTAAGTTAGAGGGTTCTCTCTCGTTACCATAGGTTTTGTTTTGCGGTTTGGTTTCGGAAC
The DNA here is from genome assembly GCF_004210375.1 of Tachypleus tridentatus. NCBI lineage: Eukaryota > Metazoa > Arthropoda > Merostomata > Xiphosura > Limulidae > Tachypleus > Tachypleus tridentatus. The sequence goes on from NC_134830.1 coordinate 147,904,146, forward strand.
CCATTAGTGTACTAATCTTTTCAATTGAATATCAACCGTTTACCAACTTTGCTTTATAAAACAATCATGGCCCGGCATGGCCAAGTGTGTTAAGGCGTTCGACTCGTAATACTAGGGCCGTGGATTCGAATCCCGGTCGCACCAAACATGCTCGCCCTTTCAGCCGTGGGGGCGTTATAACGTGACGGTCAATCCCACTATTCGTTGGTAAAAGAGTAGCCCAAGAGTTGGCGATGAGTGGTGATGACTAGCTGACTTCCCTCTAGTCTTACACTGCTAAATTAGGGACGGCTAGCGCAGATAGCCCTCGAGTAGCTTAGCGCGAAAATTAATAAAAAACAAAAATAAATGATTCTTCCAGACACTCGTTAAATATTGGACTTATTTTAAAATCACAGTTCTTCTGGATGCGGGACAGATGCTTCTGTCTATCACGTGACTATAATTCTAGATCATCCCGACATTCTTTACAAAACAGTAGTTAATTTGAATACATTTCCATAATTTGTGAATGACATACTCTGTAGTATTCCAACCTAGATGCCCATGCGCTATCGAGTATCCATTTATTTAGGTGTGTTTTGTGTGTTTTCTTACAGCAAAGACACATCGGGCTATCTGCTGAGCTCACCGAGGGGAATCGAACCCATGATTTTAGCGCTGTAAATCCTTAGACTTACCATTGTACTAGCGGGGGGGCGTATATTTAGGATATCAGAATGTGTAAAAGTTAACCAAAATAAATAAACTTGTAATTATTATCAGTACATGTTACTATTATTATTTTTAGCTTCAGTAGTAGTTCATTTTAGTTTTTAATTAATATTTGTCATAGTTTTTTTTATAATAATTTGGAATATTAAACTGGGATGTGTAAGAGTTAAATTGAAAGAACAATGGACTCCTAAGAATCCCTCTGTACTATTTCGTCCTCAAATTATACTAAATTTGATTGTAATATTAATGTTATTTAGTTTTTACTTATTTTAAATAAATATAGTAACAAATAATTTGTCAAACGTTAATATAAGCTTGTTGTATAGCTCATAATCTCATTGGAGTAGTAAAATCTCAACTTGTGTCATGTGTCTTTTATCATGAACACGGGTTCATTCACAGTGTTGTTGCTGTATTAGGCTTAACATGACCTGATCGAACCTCGTTATCGAACGTGCTCGTTTTTTTCAGCCATGGGGACACTATGTGATGGCCAGTTCTTGGTAAAGTGTTGTTGACAGTGGGTAGCTTTGATTAGATGTTCCATTATCACTTAAAAATAATGGACAGCGAGAAAAGATATCATTCGAGAAGATTTAATAAAAATTCAACTAAATCAAAAACAAAATTGTGTATTTTATGCCTGTGCTATTTAAGTGTATTTGTTCTGTTTGTTTGTTTTTGAATCTCAAGTAAAGCTACTCGAGGGCTATAGTACAGGTAAGAATTAACATACAGCAATAACGTACAGAACTAACTGAAAGCTATGTTTAGTAATAGTAACTAAAATAACGTACAGAACTAACTGGAAGTTATGTTTAGTAATAGTAACTAAAATAACGTACAGAACTAACTGGAAGTTATGTTTAGTAATAGTAACTAAAATAACGTACAGAACTAACTCAAAGTTATGTTTAGTAATAGTAACTAAAATAACGTACAGAACTAACTGGAAGTTATGTTTAGTAATATTAATTAAAATAACGTACAGAACTAACTGGAAGTTATGGTTAGTAATAGTAACTAAATAACGTACAGAACTAACTGGAAGTTATGTTTAGTAATAGTAACTAAAATAACGTACAGAACTAACTCAAAGTTATGTTTAGTAATAGTAGCTAAAATAACGTGCAGAGTTAATTGAAAGTTATGTTTAGTAATAGTAATGTTTGTAAATTCAACATATTATAGGACGTAAAATCCTCCGGATGTAAACTTATAAACAGTAATTTAAGTGGCTAAAGAAGAACGACAGATGGATAGATCAATCGATAGACAGACACATTTTTTTTATACGTTTAACTTTCGGTTAAAAGATATAAAGGAGGAAAACATCGGGTGTAAACCATGGTTTAAATTACATTTGTTCAATTTCAAAACCGGCTCATCGTAAGATTTCTTACATGTACAATATATTTTCTTCATGGGTAAGTAAGGATAATTTATCTGCGCTATCGTTGAAGTTTTTTTAGAAAGTTACTAAACATATGTTAAAGGCTTCTAAACAAACGTGTTCCCCCCTCTACAGTGGCTGAGCGATAAGCTTAAATGTTAAAATTCAGAGTTCGATACCAGTGCTGGACGAAACGAATATAGCTAGTTGTGCATATGTGCAATTAAATAAAAGTGTAAATGTAAATATTGTGTTTTAGCACAAAGGTACGAACACAATATAGCTTTGTCTGCTACGGAGAATTTAACATCGTAAATTAGCATTGTAAGTCTGTACAGCTGAACAACTGCGGAATCACAGAGTAAAAGACCTATGCTATCAACATATTCACCATACACAACCTTTAGTAACTAGCTATTGCTAATAGGTGCGGTGCAAATGCATAACATAAAATCAAAGTAATTCAATCTAATATACTAGAAGAAGTTGGGGTTTTAAGTGACAGATTGATAGCGGGTGTTAACTGTGTGTTTGAGCGAATCTTACATGTTTGGTGGGACGAGGATTTTATGTGTAAGAACAAACTATGTTTGTCTATAATACGTAATATTTGAATGTGTAATAATATGTGTTTCAAATTCTTTAGTTGAACTTTTGACATTTCAACCATTTTTTCGTTAAAAATTCAGAACCTAAGAAGTAATTTGATTGTTATAAATAAAGAAATGATTTTTATTAAAACTCGTGTCTCTGTACATTTTCTAGTGCAATAAAACTGATGATTTTGGTTGTTATATCTTCTTATATTATAATTTGAACTTGTATAGTTGATTAATATTTTTAGGTTCAGTACGTCTGACAGTGAAAGAAGTAAAATTTAGCGTGTTTGTTAACCTTTTCATCCATTTTTCTTATCTGGTTACATTGTACCATATATACCGTACGTTACAAAATCGAGCTTCATTGTTTATTGTGAGGAATCAGAGGGATCAAACATAGGTCATTTGCGGTTTTTTAGTTACACGTCTATGTGGCAGGTTACAACAAAGCCTCGTTTCTGTTCAGTATAAACTAATTATCTTCTCGTTTTTAGACGCGTTATCCACTAATTATTTAAGTGAGGGAAGGAATATTTTTTTTTTATTTTTAGGAGTCTTGTCTCATTTACTAGTTTATTTTTCTTTTACCTGACTGACAGTAGCTTTAAAACATTTAAACAAAACACCTTGCTAGGAATCACCGGTCAGCATGAGGGTTTCTAAACCTAATAAGTGTTTTGGTACTCGTAGTGACTACAGCACAAATAGCCCATTGTGTAGCTTTGTAATTAATAAAGTTATAGAAAATACAAAGGAAATATAAAATGGAATGAAAATTATAGTGAACAAGCAACGTCTGCAAGCTCAATACATTTGCGGACCTGGTTGAAATTTATTAACCCCATGCAGTGACACACAATCCGACTAGAAGAACGGTTATATAAAATCAAACTATATTTGAAGTCTGTTTTACAAAATCCACGATACTTCAGAATATTTAATTTTCAATAAAGTATAATTAGCAGGTGACAGGGCATTCCCTTACCAGACATGCTTTGAATAAATAGGTTAGCAATTTTGAATTCTCAGCTCAGTACTGTTTTAGTTCATCAGTATTTAAAAAAAAAATATATATATATATATATATATATAAACTTAAAATGACTGGAATATTTTCGAAATAAGTATTATAAAATTAGCTATAAAAACAAAATTGGAATACAAACATGATGTTATTAAGATCAGGGCTTATCACTATAACACTTTCCAAATGTAAAAGTTCGATTTATTTACAGTGAAGACCAAGTATCTGCAGTTCGATTCTGTTATTTTAAATGTTTCTTTTTCTGTTTACAATTTATAGTTATACAGAAAATCACGTACAAAATATCATATTAACTTAAGTTATATTACAGTTTTACAGAGATGCATATAGTATAATCAATGTATTTAAAAGGTATTAGTGACTTATACTACATTTTACAGAGATGCATATAGTATAATCAATGTGTTTAAAAGGTATTAGTGACTTATATTACAGTTTTAAGAAATGTATATAGTATAACCAATGTGTTTAAGAGTTTTACATCTTTCCCAGTACGTTTTTATAACTTTATTATATAATTTCGGTGTTCATCTTAAATAAACCTACATCTATTTTAATAGTATTATTACGACATTTCCTGATGACGATGGAAATTACAGTCGACGATATTAGTCAGATAAATATAAACATTTTAATAGTATTATTAGTATATATGTGTATATTACAGTAGAGGATGCAGTCGAATATTAGTCAGATAAATATAAACATTTTAATAGTATTATTAGTATATATGTGTATATTACAGTAGAGGATGCAGTCGAATATTAGTCAGATAAATATAAACATTTTCGTCAACCTGGCAAATAAATGAAATTACCCAATTTTAATGACTGATATCCAACGCTTTTAAGGTGAAGACCGCTCAGTTTTCCAAGTATTAACTTTCTATCAAGATTTGTTCGAGATAACGAACTTTCAGTTTTATACTCGTGATTTCGTGAAACGTCTCGAGTTTCTTATTTGTACAATTGCTGTTTCTTCCGAAGTTTATTATGAAATTCTTTTCTGAACGAGCAGTGTAATTAGGTTTTTAGACTTAGGTTAACTAAAAACCTGGAAGAAGCCAAAAAAGAAAAAAAAAATTTATTAAAATTATTCTTTTACTGGTGTTGACAAGATGGTCATATCCGTTTATATGAACTTTAGTTACAAATTACGGTATGCTAGCTACTTACATCATTAAGTGTTTTCCAGATTCATATGTTCGTACATACAGATGGATACTTTATAATTCTAGAGGAATAAAATTATTGATATTTAGATATATTATCTGAGTAACGGCTCCGCCACATCTCTATAGGAAAATAAGATAAACTGCTTAATGGTTTATAAGAAATAAAGTATGTTTTAGGCAGTTTATGTGAATTAAAGATGTGTGATTTTTCATCTGTGAATCACTTCACCAGCTAACATTGAAAGTGTCTGTCTGTTTGTAAAATCTTAACTTTTGTTACGTGTATCTATTACAAACAGACAGACATTAATTTTACTGTCACATTTTCCATGTTTTGAGTTGAATCAGACAGACAGTAATTTTACTGTCACATTTTTCATGTTATGAGTTGAATCAGACAAACAGTAATTTTAATCAGTGATGTCGAGAAACCCACTTGTTGAAAAATTTATATGCAAAAACGGCTCGTTTGGGTTGAGAAAATATTTTACATAGAAGAGCGAACAACGTTTCGACCTTCTTCGATCATCGTCAGGTTCACAAAGAAAGAGGTAACTGACCGGAAGCTGACCACATGTTTGAAAGGGGTTGTGTAACTGTGTGTCGAAATGTAGAGGGCGGTATTAGATGTTTGAATATATAATTTTATTTATTTTATTATATTAATATAGGTATAAAGGCGTTCCTTTATATTGGTTTATTTTGGGTTTAAGTTGTTGTATAAGTAAGGCTTCTTTAATTTTGCGTTTGTTTATGTTTGTTTCTTTATTTAGTATTTGAGTGTTTTCCATGGTTATGTTGTGTTTATTTGACTTGCAGTGTTCGAAAACGTGTGAAGGTGACTTTTTATGTTCTTTGAATCTGGTTCCCATTTTTTCTACTTGTTTCTCCAATATAGAAGTCGTGGCAATTATCACATTGTATTTTATAAATAATGTTGGTGTGGTGTTTGTCAGTGTAGTTTTTACATAGTATAGACCTCAGTTTTGTGCGGGTTTTTGAATAAATTTGGTATTAACTGGAATGTCATATTTTGTTACTAATTTTTGCCAAATGTTGGTTATTTGTTTGCTGATGTCAGGAATATATGGTATACAGCAGTATATGGTTTCGTGGTTTTTTGATTCGTGAGCTGTATTTACTTTAGTTGGTTGATTTTGCTTTCTGTCTAGGTGTGTGCGTATAATGTTTTCTACGGTTTGTGGAGGAAACTTATTGATGTTGATGAAGTATTGTTTTATTTTGTCTAATTCATCGTTAATTTTATCTGGTGAGCATAGTTTTATGGCTGTGTTTATTTGGTTTCTTAGTATGTTGAGTTTTTGTTTTGTTTCATGTGCTGAGTCCCAAGGAATGTATAGTCCAGTATGGGTGATTTTTCGGTGGATTTCTGTTTTGAATTGTGTGTCAGTTCTTGTAATTTTGAGGTTAAGAAATGATATTTGATTGCTTTCTTCCTGTTCACATGTGAAGTTAATGTTGGGATGTATAGAGTTAATGTGATTGAAAAAATTAAGTATGTGTTCTGTAGATTTGAATCCCCGCAACCGTGTCATATACATATCTGTACCAGAATAGTGGTGGATGTAATGCTGTGTTAATTGCTTGTGTTTCAACTTGTGTCATAAAAATATTGGCTAGAACTGGTGATACTGGGTTGCCCATGCTTAGGCCATTTGTTTGTATATAGTTTTGGTTGTTGAACATGAAGTTTGTCTTTATCGTGGTGAATTCTATGAGGGTTGCTAACTGGTTACTGGGAATTTCTATAGTTGGGTTAGGGTCTCGGATATAGAGTTCTAAGGCTATCTTGCAGGCTTCAGTGGTTGGAACTTCTGTAAAGAGGGATATAACATCGAAACTGGCCATTAAGGCTTTATGATTAAGTTGATTTAGATTAGATTTGAAATTAAAAGAGTCTTTGATGAATGAGCTGGCTGATGTTACATATTTGGAGAATGCCCATGCTATATATTTACCAAGATTGTAATTAAACGATTCATATGTGGACATTATTGGTCGTAATGGACAATCTGGTTTATGAGGTTTGGGGATGCCGTATATTTGCGGTGTGCGTGAGTCGGTTTTACGTAGGTAGGAATTTTGTGTTGGCTTTTTTTCATTTGTAGTAGCAATTTGTTCAGTTGCGTCTCGTGTGTCTTTGTTGGATTTGTGTGTAGTTTAAATTTGTTCGTGTCTGATAGGATGTTATTCATTTTTTGGATGTATTCATTTGTGTTCATTATGACTATAGCGTTACCTTTATCTGCTTTTAGAATTTTATATGTTTTTGTCTTGTTTTAGGTTTTAATGGAATTAATGTCTCTTTTTTGTTTTTTTAGTTTTCTGTTTTGTGAAATTATGTTGATGGTTTGTGAGAAAATTCTTTGAAAAAATCGTTGAAGATGTTTAGGTGTTTCTGGAAAATATATATTTGTAATTTTACCTGGGAAGTTGAATCATTGACTTTCTGTTGGTTGTGACAGTAATTTTATGGTTGCAATGTGTCTATTGCGAAGTTGACATGTTTAATTGACGGTCATGTTAATTTGAGGTTAGTGTTTATCGTTTTGGTGTCTACCTTTATACCTGAATCAGACAGACAGTGATTTTTTGTCACATTTTCCATGTTATGAGTTGAATCAGACAGACAGTAATTTTACTGTCACATTTTCCATGTTTTGAGTTGAATCAGACAGACAGTAATTTTCTGTCACATTTTCCATGTTTTGAGTTGAATCAGACAGACAGTAATTTTACTGTCACATTTTCCATGTTTTGAGTTGAATCAGACAGACAGTAATTTTACTGTCACATTTTCCATGTTTTGAGTTGAATCAGACAGACAGTAATTTTCTGTCACATTTTCCATGTTTTGAGTTGAATCAGACAGACAGTAATTTTACTGTCACATTTTCCATGTTTTGAGTTGAATCAGACAGACAGTAATTTTACTGTCACATTTTCCATGTTATGAGTTGAATCAGACAGACAGTAATTTTACTGTCACATTTTCCATGTTTTGAGTTGAATCAGACAGACAGTAATTTTACTGTCACATTTTCCATGTTTTGAGTTGAATCAGACAGACAGTAATTTTACTGTCACATTTTCCATGTTATGAGTTGAATCAGACAGACAGTAATTTTACTGTCACATTTTCCATGTTTTGAGTTGAATCAGACAGACAGTAATTTTACTGTCACATTTTCCATGTTATGAGTTGAATCAGACAGACAGTAATTTTACTGTCACATTTTCCATGTTTTGAGTTGAATCAGACAGACAGTAATTTTACTGTCACATTTTCCATGTTTTGAGTTGAATCAGACAGACAGTAATTTTACTGTCACATTTTCCATGTTATGAGTTGAATCAGACAGACAGTAATTTTACTGTCACATTTTCCATGTTTGAGTTGAATCAGACAGACAGTAATTTTAATGTCACATTTTCCATGTTATGAGTTGAATCAGACAGACAGTAATTTTACTGTCACATTTTCCATGTTTTGAGTTGAATCAGACAGACAGTAATTTTACTGTCACATTTTCCATGTTTTGAGTTGAATCAGACAGACAGTAATTTTACTGTCACATGAGTTGAATCAGACAGACAGTAATTTTACTGTCACATTTTCCATGAAGTTGAATCAGACAGACAGTAATTTTACTGTCACATTTTCCATGTTATGAGTTGAATCAGACAGACAGTAATTTTACTGTCACATTTTCCATGTTTTGAGTTGAATCAGACAGACAGTAATTTTACTGTCACATTTTCCATGTTTTGAGTTGAATCAGACAGACAGTAATTTTACTGTCACATTTTCCATGTTTTGAGTTGAATCAGACAGACAGTAATTTTACTGTCACATTTTCCATGTTTTGAGTTGAATCAGACAGACAGTAATTTTACTGTCACATTTTCCATGTTTTGAGTTGAATCAGACAGACAGTAATTTTACTGTCACATTTTCCATGTTTTGAGTTGAATCAGACAGACAGTAATTTTACTGTCACATTTTCCATGTTATGAGTTGAATCAGACAGACAGTAATTTTACTGTCACATTTTCCATGTTTTGAGTTGAATCAGACAGACAGTAATTTTACTGTCACATTTTCCATGTTTTGAGTTGAATCAGACAGACAGTAATTTTACTGTCACATTTTCCATGTTATGAGTTGAATCAGACAGACAGTAATTTTACTGTCACATTTTCCATGTTTTGAGTTGAATCAGACAGACAGTAATTTTACTGTCACATTTTCCATGTTATGAGTTGAATCAGACAGACAGTAATTTTACTGTCACATTTTCCATGTTATGAGTTGAATCAGACAGACAGTAATTTTACTGTCACATTTTCCATGTTTTGAGTTGAATCAGACAGACAGTAATTTTACTGTCACATTTTCCATGTTATGAGTTGAATCAGACAGACAGTAATTTTACTGTCACATTTTCCATGTTATGAGTTGAATCAGACAGACAGTAATTTTACTGTCACATTTTCCATGTTTTGAGTTGAATCAGACAGACAGTAATTTTACTGTCACATTTTCCATGTTTTGAGTTGAATCAGACAGACAGTAATTTTACTGTCACATTTTCCATGTTTTGAGTTGAATCAGACAGACAGTAATTTTACTGTCACATTTTCCATGTTTTGAGTTGAATCAGACAGACAGTAATTTTACTGTCACATTTTCCATGTTTTGAGTTGAATCAGACAGACAGTAATTTTACTGTCACATTTTCCATGTTTTGAGTTGAATCAGACAGACAGTAATTTTACTGTCACATTTTCCATGTTTTGAGTTGAATCAGACAGACAGTAATTTTACTGTCACATTTTCCATGTTTTGAGTTGAATCAGACAGACAGTAATTTTACTGTCACATTTTCCATGTTATGAGTTGAATCAGACAGACAGTAATTTTACTGTCACATTTTCCATGTTTTGAGTTGAATCAGACAGACAGTAATTTTACTGTCACATTTTCCATGTTATGAGTTGAATCAGACAGACAGTAATTTTACTGTCACATTTTCCATGTTTTGAGTTGAATCAGACAGACAGTAATTTTACTGTCACATTTTCCATGTTTTGAGTTGAATCAGACAGACAGTAATTTTACTGTCACATTTTCCATGTTTTGAGTTGAATCAGACAGACAGTAATTTTACTGTCACATTTTCCATGTTTTGAGTTGAATCAGACAGACAGTAATTTTACTGTCACCTTTTCCATGTTATGAGTTGAATCAGACAGACAGTAATTTTAATGTCACATTTTCCATGTTTTGAGTTCAATAAGACAGACAGTAATTTTAATGTCACATTTTTCATGTTATGAGTTGAATCAGACAGACAGTAATTTTACTGTCACATTTTTCATGTTTTTTTCATGAATCAGACAGTAATTTTACTGTCACATTTTCCATGTTTTGAGTTGAATCAGACAGACAGTAATTTTACTGTCACATTTTCCATGTTTTGAGTTGAATCAGACAGACAGTAATTTTACTGTCACATTTTCCATGTTTTGAGTTGAATCAGACAGACAGTAATTTTACTGTCACCTTTTCCAAGTTATGAGTTGAATCAGACAGACAGTAATTTTAATGTCACATTTTCCATGTTTTGAGTTCAATAAGACAGACAGTAATTTTACTGTCACATTTTCCATGTTTTGAGTTGAATCAGACAGACAGTAATTTTACTGTCACATTTTCCATGTTATGAGTTGAATCAGACAGACAGTAATTTTACTGTCACATTTTCATGTTTTGAGTTGAATCAGACAGACAGTAATTTTACTGTCACATTTTCCATGTTTTGAGTTGAATCAGACAGACAGTAATTTTACTGTCACATTTTCCATGTTATGAGTTGAATCAGACAGACAGTAATTTTACTGTCACATTTTCCATGTTTTGAGTTGAATCAGACAGACAGTAATTTTTGTCACATTTTCCATGTTTTGAGTTGAATCAGACAGACAGTAATTTTACTGTCACATTTTCCATGTTTTGAGTTGAATCAGACAGACAGTAATTTTACTGTCACATTTTCCATGTTTTGAGTTGAATCAGACAGACAGTAATTTTACTGTCACATTTTCCATGTTATGAGTTGAATCAGACAGACAGTAATTTTACTGTCACATTTTCCATGTTTTGAGTTGAATCAGACAGACAGTAATTTTACTGTCACATTTTCCATGTTTTGAGTTGAATCAGACAGACAGTAATTTTACTGTCACATTTTCCATGTTTTGAGTTGAATCAGACAGACAGTAATTTTACTGTCACATTTTCCATGTTTTGAGTTGAATCAGACAGACAGTAATTTTAATGTCACATTTTCCATGTTTTGAGTTGAATCAGACAGACAGTAATTTTACTGTCACATTTTCCATGTTTTGAGTTGAATCAGACAGACAGTAATTTTACTGTCACATTTTCCATGTTTTGAGTTGAATCAGACAGACAGTAATTTTACTGTCACATTTTCCATGTTTTGAGTTGAATCAGACAGACAGTAATTTTACTGTCACATTTTCCATGTTTTGAGTTGAATCAGACAGACAGTAATTTTACTGTCACATTTTCCATGTTTTGAGTTGAATCAGACAGACAGTAATTTTACTGTCACATTTTCCATGTTTTGAGTTGAATCAGACAGACAGTAATTTTACTGTCACCTTTTCCAAGTTATGAGTTGAATCAGACAGACAGTAATTTTAATGTCACATTTTCCATGTTTTGAGTTCAATAAGACAGACAGTAATTTTAATGTCACATTTTTCATGTTATGAGTTGAATCAGACAGACAGTAATTTTACTGTCACATTTTCCATGTTTTGAGTTGAATCAGACAGACAGTAATTTTACTGTCACATTTTCCATGTTTTGAGTTGAATCAGACAGACAGTAATTTTACTGTCACATTTTCCATGTTATGAGTTGAATCAGACAGACAGTAATTTTACTGTCACATTTTCCATGTTATGAGTTGAATCAGACAGACAGTAATTTTACTGTCACATTTTTCATGTTATGAGTTGAATCAGACAGACAGTAATTTTACTGTCACATTTTCATGTTATGAGTTGAATCAGACAGACAGTAATTTTACTGTCACATTTTCCATGTTATGAGTTGAATCAGACAGACAGTAATTTTACTGTCACATTTTCCATGTTTTGAGTTGAATCAGACAGACAGTAATTTTACTGTCACATTTTTCATGTTTTGAGTTGAATCAGACGGACAGTAATTTTACTGTCACATTTTCCATGTTTTGAGTTGAATCAGACAGACAGTAATTTTACTGTCACATTTTCCATGTTTTGAGTTGAATCAGACAGACAGTAATTTTACTGTCACATTTTCCATGTTATGAGTTGAATCAGACAGACAGTAATTTTACTGTCACATTTTCCATGTTTTGAGTTGAATCAGACAGACAGTAATTTTACTGTCACATTTTCCATGTTATGAGTTGAATCAGACAGACAGTAATTTTACTGTCACATTTTCATGTTTTGAGTTGAATCAGACAGACAGTAATTTTACTGTCACATTTTCCATGTTTTGAGTTGAATCAGACAGACAGTAATTTTACTGTCACATTTTCCATGTTATGAGTTGAATCAGACAGACAGTAATTTTACTGTCACATTTTTCATGTTATGAGTTGAATCAGACAGACAGTAATTTTAATGTCACATTTTTCATGTTATGAGTTGAATCAGACAGACAGTAATTTTACTGTCACATTTTCCATGTTATGAGTTGAATCAGACAGACAGTAATTTTACTGTCACATTTTCCATGTTATGAGTTGAATCAGACAGACAGTAATTTTACTGTCACATTTTCCATGTTATGAGTTGAATCAGACAGACAGTAATTTTACTGTCACATTTTCCATGTTATGAGTTGAATCAGACAGACAGTAATTTTACTGTCACATTTTTCATGTTTTGAGTTGAATCAGACGGACAGTAATTTTACTGTCACATTTTCCATGTTTTGAGTTGAATCAGACAGACAGTAATTTTACTGTCACATTTTCCATGTTTTGAGTTGAATCAGACAGACAGTAATTTTACTGTCACATTTTCCATGTTTTGAGTTGAATCAGACAGACAGTAATTTTACTGTCACATTTTCCATGTTTTGAGTTGAATCAGACAGACAGTAATTTTACTGTCACATTTTTCATGTTATGAGTTGAATCAGACAGACAGTAATTTTACTGTCACATTTTCCATGTCTTGAGTTGAATCAGACAGACAGTAATTTTACTGTCACATTTTCCATGTTATGAGTTGAATCAGACAGACAGTAATTTTACTGTCACATTTTCCATGTTTTGAGTTGAATCAGACAGACAGTAATTTTACTGTCACATTTTCCATGTTTTGAGTTGAATCAGACAGACAGTAATTTTACTGTCACATTTTCCATGTTTTGAGTTGAATCAGACAGACAGTAATTTTACTGTCACATTTTCCATGTTTTGAGTTGAATCAGACAGACAGTAATTTTACTGTCACATTTTCCATGTTATGAGTTGAATCAGACAGACAGTAATTTTACTGTCACATTTTCCATGTTATGAGTTGAATCAGACAGACAGTAATTTTACTGTCACATTTTCCATGTTATGAGTTGAATCAGACAGACAGTAATTTTACTGTCACATTTTCCATGTTTTGAGTTGAATCAGACAGACAGTAATTTTACTGTCACATTTTCCATGTTATGAGTTGAATCAGACAGACAGTAATTTTACTGTCACATTTTCCATGTTTTGAGTTGAATCAGACAGACAGTAATTTTACTGTCACATTTTCCATGTTATGAGTTGAATCAGACAGACAGTAATTTTACTGTCACATTTTCCATGTTTTGAGTTGAATCAGACAGACAGTAATTTTACTGTCACATTTTCCATGTTTTGAGTTGAATCAGACAGACAGTAATTTTACTGTCACATTTTCCATGTTTTGAGTTGAATCAGACAGACAGTAATTTTACTGTCACATTTTCCATGTTTTGAGTTGAATCAGACAGACAGTAATTTTACTGTCACATTTTTCATGTTATGAGTTGAATCAGACAGACAGTAATTTTACTGTCACATTTTCCATGTTTTGAGTTGAATCAGACAGACAGTAATTTTACTGTCACATTTTCCATGTTTTGAGTTGAATCAGACAGACAGTAATTTTACTGTCACATTTTGTCACATTTTCCATGTTTTGAGTTGAATCAGACAGACAGTAATTTTACTGTCACATTTTCCATGTTTTGAGTTGAATCAGACAGACAGTAATTTTACTGTCACATTTTCCATGTTTTGAGTTGAATCAGACAGACAGTAATTTTACTGTCACATTTTCCATGTTATGAGTTGAATCAGACAGACAGTAATTTTACTGTCACATTTTCCATGTTATGAGTTGAATCAGACAGACAGTAATTTTACTGTCACATTTTCCATGTTATGAGTTGAATCAGACAGACAGTAATTTTACTGTCACATTTTCCATGTTTTGAGTTGAATCAGACAGACAGTAATTTTACTGTCACATTTTCCATGTTTTGAGTTGAATCAGACAGACAGTAATTTTACTGTCACATTTTCCATGTTTTGAGTTGAATCAGACAGACAGTAATTTTACTGTCACATTTTCCATGTTTTGAGTTGAATCAGACAGACAGTAATTTTCTTTTCACATTTTCCATGTTTTGAGTTAAATCAGACAGACAGTCACATTTTCCATGTTTTGAGTTGAATCAGACAGACAGTAATTTTATTGTCACATTTTCCATGTTATGAGTTGAATCAGACAGACAGTAATTTTACTGTCACATTTTCCATGTTTTGAGTTGAATCAGACAGACAGTAATTTTACTGTCACATTTTCCATGTTTTGAGTTGAATCAGACAGACAGTAATTTTACTGTCACATTTTCCATGTTTTGAGTTGAATCAGACAGACAGTAATGTCACATTTTCCATGTTTTGAGTTGAATCAGACAGACAGTAATTTTACTGTCACATTTTCCATGTTATGAGTTGAATCAGACAGACAGTAATTTTACTGTCACATTTTCCATGTTATGAGTTGAATCAGACAGACAGTAATTTTACTGTCACATTTTCCATGTTTTGAGTTGAATCAGACAGACAGTAATTTTACTGTCACATTTTCCATGTTTTGAGTTGAATCAGACAGACAGTAATTTTACTGTCACATTTTCCATGTTTTGAGTTGAATCAGACAGACAGTAATTTTACTGTCACATTTTCCATGTTTTGAGTTGAATCAGACAGACAGTAATTTTACTGTCACATTTTCCATGTTTTGAGTTGAGTCAGACAGACAGTAATTTTCTTTTCACATTTTCCATGTTTTGAGTTAAATCAGACAGACAGTAATTTTACTGTCACCTTTTCCAAGTTATGAGTTGAATCAGACAGACAGTAATTTTAATGTCACATTTTCCATGTTTTTTGTTCAATAAGACAGACAGTAATTTTAATGTCACATTTTTCATGTTATGAGTTGAATCAGACGGACAGTAATTTTACTGTCACATTTTCCATGTTTTGTGTTCAATCAATCAGACAGTTATTTACTGTCACGTTTTCTATGTTTTAAATTGAATCACACAGACAGTAATTATACTGACACATTTTTCATCTTATGAGTTGAATCAGACAGACAGTAATTGTACTCTCACATTTTCCATGTTTTGAGTTGAATCAGACAGACAGTAATTTTACTGTCACATTTTCCATGTTTTGAGTTGAATCAGACAGACAGTAATTTTACTGTCACATTTTCCATGTTTTGAGTTGAATCAGACAGACAGTAATTTTACTGTCACATTTTCCATGTTATGAGTTGAATCAGACAGACAGTAATTTTACTGTCACATTTTCCATGTTTTGAGTTGAATCAGACAGACAGTAATTTTACTGTCACATTTTCCATGTTATGAGTTGAATCAGACAGACAGTAATTTTACTGTCACATTTTCCATGTTTTGAGTTGAATCAGACAGACAGTAATTTTACTGTCACATTTTCCATGTTTTGAGTTGAATCAGACAGACAGTAATTTTACTGTCACATTTTTCATGTTTTGAGATGAATCAGACGGACAGTAATTTTCTGTCACATTTTCCATGTTTTGAGTTGAATCAGACAGACAGTAATTTTTGTCACATTTTCCATGTTATGAGTTGAATCAGACAGACAGTAATTTTACTGTCACATTTTCATGTTATGAGTTGAATCAGACAGACAGTAATTTTACTGTCACATTTTCCATGTTATGAGTTGAATCAGACAGACAGTAATTTTACTGTCACATTTTCCATGTTATGAGTTGAATCAGACAGACAGTAATTTTACTGTCACATTTTCCATGTTTTGAGTTGAATCAGACAGACAGTAATTTTACTGTCACATTTTCCATGTTTTGAGTTGAATCAGACAGACAGTAATTTTACTGTCACATTTTCCATGTTTTGAGTTGAATCAGACAGACAGTAATTTTACTGTCACATTTTCCATGTTTTGAGTTGAATCAGACAGACAGTCAATTTTTTGAGTTGTCACATTTTCCATGTTTTGAGTTGAATCAGACAGACAGTAATTTTACTGTCACATTTTCCATGTTTTGAGTTGAATCAGACAGACAGTAATTTTACTGTCACATTTTCCATGTTATGAGTTGAATCAGACAGACAGTAATTTTACTGTCACATTTTTCATGTTTTGAGTTGAATCAGACGGACAGTAATTTTACTGTCACATTTTCCATGTTTTGAGTTGAATCAGACAGACAGTAATTTTACTGTCACATTTTCCATGTTTGAGTTGAATCAGACAGACAGTAATTTTACTGTCACATTTTCCATGTTATGAGTTGAATCAGACAGACAGTAATTTTACTGTCACATTTTCCATGTTATGAGTTGAATCAGACAGACAGTAATTTTACTGTCACATTTTCCATGTTATGAGTTGAATCAGACAGACAGTAATTTTACTGTCACATTTTCCATGTTATGAGTTGAATCAGACAGACAGTAATTTTACTGTCACATTTTCCATGTTATGAGTTGAATCAGACAGACAGTAATTTTACTGTCACATTTTCCATGTTATGAGTTGAATCAGACAGACAGTAATTTTACTGTCACATTTTCCATGTTTTGAGTTGAATCAGACAGACAGTAATTTTACTGTCACATTTTCCATGTTTTGAGTTGAATCAGACAGACAGTAATTTTACTGTCACATTTTCCATGTTTTGAGTTGAATCAGACAGACAGTAATTTTACTGTCACATTTTCCATGTTTTGAGTTGAATCAGACAGACAGTAATTTTACTGTCACATTTTCCATGTTTTGAGTTGAATCAGACAGACAGTAATTTTACTGTCACATTTTCCATGTTTTGAGTTGAATCAGACAGACAGTAATTTTACTGTCACATTTTCCATGTTTTGAGTTGAATCAGACAGACAGTAATTTTACTGTCACATTTTCCATGTTTTGAGTTGAATCAGACAGACAGTAATTTTACTGTCACATTTTCCATGTTTTGAGTTGAATCAGACAGACAGTAATTTTACTGTCACATTTTCCATGTTTTGAGTTGAATCAGACAGACAGTAATTTTACTGTCACATTTTCCATGTTTTGAGTTGAATCAGACAGACAGTAATTTTAATGTCACATTTTTTCCATGTTATGAGTTGAATCAGACAGACAGTAATTTTACTGTCACATTTTCCATGTTTGAGTTGAATCAGACAGACAGTAATTTTACTGTCACATTTTCCATGTTATGAGTTGAATCAGACAGACAGTAATTTTACTGTCACATTTTCCATGTTATGAGTTGAATCAGACAGACAGTAATTTTACTGTCACATTTTCCATGTTTTGAGTTGAATCAGACAGACAGTAATTTTACTGTCACATTTTCCATGTTTTGAGTTGAATCAGACAGACAGTAATTTTACTGTCACATTTTCCATGTTTTGAGTTGAATCAGACAGACAGTAATTTTACTGTCACATTTTCCATGTTTTGAGTTGAATCAGACAGACAGTAATTTTACTGTCACATTTTCCATGTTTTGAGTTGAATCAGACAGACAGTAATTTTACTGTCACATTTTCCATGTTTTGAGTTGAATCAGACAGACAGTAATTTTACTGTCACATTTTCCATGTTTTGAGTTGAATCAGACAGACAGTAATTTTACTGTCACATTTTCCATGTTATGAGTTGAATCAGACAGACAGTAATTTTACTGTCACATTTTTCATGTTTTGAGTTGAATCAGACGGACAGTAATTTTACTGTCACATTTTCCATGTTTTGAGTTGAATCAGACAGACAGTAATTTTACTGTCACATTTTCCATGTTTTGAGTTGAATCAGACAGACAGTAATTTTACTGTCACATTTTCCATGTTTTGAGTTGAATCAGACAGACAGTAATTTTACTGTCACATTTTCCATGTTTTGAGTTGAATCAGACAGACAGTAATTTTACTGTCACATTTTCCATGTTTTGAGTTGAATCAGACAGACAGTAATTTTACTGTCACATTTTCCATGTTATGAGTTGAATCAGACAGACAGTAATTTTACTGTCACATTTTCCATGTTATGAGTTGAATCAGACAGACAGTAATTTTACTGTCACATTTTCCATGTTATGAGTTGAATCAGACAGACAGTAATTTTACTGTTACATTTTCCATGTCACATTTTCCATGTTTTGAGTTGAATCAGACAGACAGTAATTTTACTGTCACATTTTCCATGTTTTGAGTTGAATCAGACAGACAGTAATTTTACTGTCACATTTTCCATGTTTTGAGTTGAATCAGACAGACACAGACATGAGTTGAATCAGACAGACAGTAATTTTACTGTCACATTTTCCATGTTTTGAGTTGAATCAGACAGACAGTAATTTTACTGTCACATTTTCCATGTTTTGAGTTGAATCAGACAGACAGTAATTTTACTGTCACATTTTCCATGTTTTGAGTTGAATCAGACAGACAGTAATTTTACTGTCACATTTTCCATGTTTTGAGTTGAATCAGACAGACAGTAATTTTCTGTCACATTTTCCATGTTATGAGTTGAATCAGACAGACAGTAATTTTACTGTCACATTTTCCATGTTTTGAGTTGAATCAGACAGACAGTAATTTTACTGTCACATTTTCCATGTTTTGAGTTGAATCAGACAGACAGTAATTTTACTGTCACATTTTCCATGTTATGAGTTGAATCAGACAGACAGTAATTTTACTGTCACATTTTTCATGTTTTGAGTTGAATCAGACGGACAGTAATTTTACTGTCACATTTTCCATGTTTTGAGTTGAATCAGACAGACAGTAATTTTACTGTCACATTTTCCATGTTTTGAGTTGAATCAGACAGACAGTAATTTTACTGTCACATTTTCCATGTTTTGAGTTGAATCAGACAGACAGTAATTTTACTGTCACATTTTCCATGTTTTGAGTTGAATCAGACAGACAGTAATTTTACTGTCACATTTTCCATGTTTTGAGTTGAATCAGACAGACAGTAATTTTACTGTCACATTTTCCATGTTATGAGTTGAATCAGACAGACAGTAATTTTACTGTCACATTTTCCATGTTTTGAGTTGAATCAGACAGACAGTAATTTTACTGTCACACATGTTTTTTTCAGACAGACATTTTACTGTCACATTTTCCATGTTATGAGTTGAATCAGACAGACAGTAATTTTACTGTCACATTTTCATGTTATGAGTTGAATCAGACAGACAGTAATTTTACTGTCACATTTTCCATGTTTTGAGTTGAATCAGACAGACAGTCACATTTTCCATGTTTTGAGTTGAATCAGACAGACATTTTCCATGTTATGAGTTGAATCAGACAGACAGTAATTTTACTGTCACATTTTCCATGTTTTGAGTTGAATCAGACAGACAGTAATTTTACTGTCACATTTTCCATGTTTTGAGTTGAATCAGACAGACAGTAATTTTACTGTCACATTTTCCATGTTTTGAGTTGAATCAGACAGACAGTAATTTTACTGTCACATTTTCCATGTTTTGAGTTGAATCAGACAGACAGTAATTTTACTGTCACATTTTCCATGTTTTGAGTTGAATCAGACAGACAGTAATTTTACTGTCACATTTTCCATGTTATGAGTTGAATCAGACAGACAGTAATTTTACTGTCACATTTTCCATGTTTTGAGTTGAATCAGACAGACAGTAATTTTAATGTCACATTTTTCATGTTATGAGTTGAATCAGACAGACAGTAATTTTACTGTCACATTTTCCATGTTTTGAGTTGAATCAGACAGACAGTAATTTTACTGTCACATTTTCCATGTTTTGAGTTGAATCAGACAGACAGTAATTTTACTGTCACATTTTCCATGTTTTGAGTTGAATCAGACAGACAGTAATTTTACTGTCACATTTTCCATGTTTTGAGTTGAATCAGACAGACAGTAATTTTACTGTCACATTTTCCATGTTTTGAGTTGAATCAGACAGACAGTAATTTTACTGTCACATTTTCCATGTTATGAGTTGAATCAGACAGACAGTAATTTTACTGTCACATTTTCCATGTTTTGAGTTGAATCAGACAGACAGTAATTTTACTGTCACATTTTTCATGTTATGAGTTGAATCAGACAGACAGTAATTTTACTGTCACATTTTCCATGTTATGAGTTGAATCAGACAGACAGTAATTTTACTGTCACATTTTCCATGTTATGAGTTGAATCAGACAGACAGTAATTTTACTGTCACATTTTCCATGTTTTGAGTTGAATCAGACAGACAGTAATTTTACTGTCACATTTTCCATGTTATGAGTTGAATCAGACAGACAGTAATTTTACTGTCACATTTTCCATGTTTTGAGTTGAATCAGACAGACAGTAATTTTACTGTCACATTTTCCATGTTTTGAGTTGAATCAGACAGACAGTAATTTTACTGTCACATTTTCCATGTTATGAGTTGAATCAGACAGACAGTAATTTTACTGTCACATTTTCCATGTTTTGAGTTGAATCAGACAGACAGTAATTTTACTGTCACATTTTCCATGTTTTGAGTTGAATCAGACAGACAGTAATTTTTGTACATGTTATGAGTTGAATCACATTTTTCATGTTATGAGTTGAATCAGACAGACAGTAATTTTACTGTCACATTTTCCATGTTATGAGTTGAATCAGACAGACAGTAATTTTACTGTCACATTTTCCATGTTTTGAGTTGAATCAGACAGACAGTAATTTTACTGTCACATTTTCCATGTTTTGAGTTGAATCAGACAGACAGTAATTTTACTGTCACATTTTCCATGTTTTGAGTTGAATCAGACAGACAGTAATTTTACTGTCACATTTTCCATGTTTTGAGTTGAATCAGACAGACAGTAATTTTACTGTCACATTTTCCATGTTTTGAGTTGAATCAGACAGACAGTAATTTTACTGTCACATTTTCCATGTTTTGAGTTGAATCAGACAGACAGTAATTTTACTGTCACATTTTCCATGTTATGAGTTGAATCAGACAGACAGTAATTTTACTGTCACATTTTTCATGTTTTGAGTTGAATCAGACGGACAGTAATTTTACTGTCACATTTTCCATGTTTTGAGTTGAATCAGACAGACAGTAATTTTACTGTCACATTTTCCATGTTTTGAGTTGAATCAGACAGACAGTGTCACATTTTCCATGTTTTGAGTTGAATCAGACAGACAGTAATTTTACTGTCACATTTTCCATGTTTTGAGTTGAATCAGACAGACAGTAATTTTACTGTCACATTTTCCATGTTTTGAGTTGAATCAGACAGACAGTAATTTTACTGTCACATTTTCCATGTTTTGAGTTGAATCAGACAGACAGTAATTTTACTGTCACATTTTCCATGTTTTGAGTTGAATCAGACAGACAGTAATTTTACTGTCACATTTTCCATGTTATGAGTTGAATCAGACAGACAGTAATTTTACATGTCACATTTTCCATGTTTTGAGTTGAATCAGACAGACAGTAATTTTATGAGTTGTCACATTTTTTCCATGTTATGAGTTGAATCAGACAGACAGTAATTTTACTGTCACATTTTCCATGTTTTGAGTTGAATCAGACAGACAGTAATTTTACTGTCACATTTTCCATGTTTTGAGTTGAATCAGACAGACAGTAATTTTACTGTCACATTTTCCATGTTTTGAGTTGAATCAGACAGACAGTAATTTTACTGTCACATTTTTCATGTTTTGAGTTGAATCAGACAGACAGTAATTTTACTGTCACATTTTCCATGTTTTGAGTTGAATCAGACAGACAGTAATTTTACTGTCACATTTTCCATGTTTTGAGTTGAATCAGACAGACAGTAATTTTACTGTCACATTTTCCATGTTATGAGTTGAATCAGACAGACAGTAATTTTACTGTCACATTTTCCATGTTATGAGTTGAATCAGACAGACAGTAATTTTACTGTCACATTTTCCATGTTTTGAGTTGAATCAGACAGACAGTAATTTTACTGTCACATTTTCCATGTTATGAGTTGAATCAGTTGGACAGACAGTAATTTTACTGTCACATTTTCCATGTTTTGAGTTGAATCAGACAGACAGTAATTTTACTGTCACATTTTCCATGTTTTGAGTTGAATCAGACAGACAGTAATTTTACTGTCACATTTTCCATGTTTTGAGTTGAATCAGACAGACAGTAATTTTACTGTCACATTTTCCATGTTATGAGTTGAATCAGACAGACAGTAATTTTACTGTCACATTTTCCATGTTATGAGTTGAATCAGACAGACAGTAATTTTACTGTCACATTTTCCATGTTATGAGTTGAATCAGACAGACAGTAATTTTACTGTCACATTTTCCATGTTTTGAGTTGAATCAGACAGACAGTAATTTTACTGTCACATTTTCCATGTTATGAGTTGAATCAGACAGACAGTAATTTTACTGTCACATTTTCCATGTTTTGAGTTGAATCAGACAGACAGTAATTTTTTACTGTCACATTTTGAATCATGTTTTGAGTTGAATCAGACAGACAGTAATTTTACTGTCACATTTTCCATGTTTTGAGTTGAATCAGACAGACAGTAATTTTACTGTCACATTTTCCATGTTTTGAGTTGAATCAGACAGACAGTAATTTTACTGTCACATTTTCCATGTTTTGAGTTGAATCAGACAGACAGTAATTTTACTGTCACATTTTCCATGTTTTGAGTTGAATCAGACAGACAGTAATTTTACTGTCACATTTTCCATGTTTTGAGTTGAATCAGACAGACAGTAATTTTACTGTCACATTTTCCATGTTTTGAGTTGAATCAGACAGACAGTAATTTTACTGTCACATTTTCCATGTTATGAGTTGAATCAGACAGACAGTAATTTTACTGTCACATTTTCCATGTTTTGAGTTGAATCAGACAGACAGTAATTTTACTGTCACATTTTCCATGTTTTGAGTTGAATCAGACAGACAGTAATTTTACTGTCACATTTTCCATGTTTTGAGTTGAATCAGACAGACAGTAATTTTACTGTCACATTTTCCATGTTTTGAGTTGAATCAGACAGACAGTAATTTTACTGTCACATTTTCCATGTTATGAGTTGAATCAGACAGACAGTAATTTTACTGTCACATTTTCCATGTTTTGAGTTGAATCAGACAGACAGTAATTTTACTGTCACATTTTCCATGTTTTGAGTTGAATCAGACAGACAGTAATTTTACTGTCACATTTTTCATGTTTTGAGTTGAATCAGACAGACAGTAATTTTACTGTCACATTTTCCATGTTTTGAGTTGAATCAGACAGACAGTAATTTTACTGTCACATTTTCCATGTTTTGAGTTGAATCAGACAGACAGTAATTTTACTGTCACATTTTCCATGTTATGAGTTGAATCAGACAGACAGTAATTTTACTGTCACATTTTCCATGTTTTGAGTTGAATCAGACAGACAGTAATTTTACTGTCACATTTTCCATGTTATGAGTTGAATCAGACAGACAGTAATTTTACTGTCACATTTTCCATGTTTTGAGTTGAATCAGACAGACAGTAATTTTACTGTCACATTTTCCATGTTTTGAGTTGAATCAGACAGACAGTAATTTTACTGTCACATTTTCCATGTTTTGAGTTGAATCAGACGGACAGTAAATTTATTGTCACATTTTCCATGTTTTGAGTTTGAATCAGACGGACAGTAATTTTACTGTCACATTTTCCATGTTATGAGTTGAATCAGACAGACAGTGATTTTTTGTCACATGTCCATGTTTGAGTTGAATCAGACAGACAGTAATTTTACTGTCACATTTTCCATGTTTTGAGTTGAATCAGACAGACAGTAATTTTTGTCACATTTTCCATGAGTTGAATCAGACAGACAGTAATTTTACTGTCACATTTTCCATGTTTTGAGTTGAATCAGACAGACAGTAATTTTACTGTCACATTTTCCATGTTTTGAGTTGAATCAGACAGACAGTAATTTTACTGTCACATTTTCCATGTTTTGAGTTGAATCAGACAGACAGTAATTTTACTGTCACATTTTCCATGTTTTGAGTTGAATCAGACAGACAGTAATTTTACTGTCACATTTTCCATGTTTTGAGTTGAATCAGACAGACAGTAATTTTACTGTCACATTTTCCATGTTATGAGTTGAATCAGACAGACAGTAATTTTACTGTCACATTTTCCATGTTTTGAGTTGAATCAGACAGACAGTAATTTTACTGTCACATTTTCCATGTTTTGAGTTGAATCAGACAGACAGTAATTTTACTGTCACATTTTCCATGTTTTGAGTTGAATCAGACAGACAGTAATTTTACTGTCACATTTTCCATGTTTTGAGTTGAATCAGACAGACAGTAATTTTACTGTCACATTTTCCATGTTTTGAGTTGAATCAGACAGACAGTAATTTTACTGTCACATTTTCCATGTTATGAGTTGAATCAGACAGACAGTAATTTTACTGTCACATTTTCCATGTTATGAGTTGAATCAGACAGACAGTAATTTTACTGTCACATTTTCCATGTTATGAGTTGAATCAGACAGACAGTAATTTTACTGTCACATTTTCCATGTTTTGAGTTGAATCAGACAGACAGTAATTTTACTGTCACATTTTCCATGTTTTGAGTTGAATCAGACAGACAGTAATTTTACTGTCACATTTTCCATGTTTTGAGTTGAATCAGACAGACAGTAATTTTACTGTCACATTTTCCATGTTTTGAGTTGAATCAGACAGACAGTAATTTTACTGTCACATTTTCCATGTTTTGAGTTGAATCAGACAGACAGTAATTTTACTGTCACATTTTCCATGTTTTGAGTTGAATCAGACAGACAGTAATTTTACTGTCACATTTTCCATGTTTTGAGTTGAATCAGACAGACAGTAATTTTACTGTCACATTTTCCATGTTTTGAGTTGAATCAGACAGACAGTAATTTTACTGTCACATTTTCCATGTTATGAGTTGAATCAGACAGACAGTAATTTTACTGTCACATTTTCCATGTTATGAGTTGAATCAGACAGACAGTAATTTTACTGTCACATTTTCCATGTTATGAGTTGAATCAGACAGACAGTAATTTTACTGTCACATTTTCCATGTTTTGAGTTGAATCAGACAGACAGTAATTTTACTGTCACATTTTCCATGTTTTGAGTTGAATCAGACAGACAGTAATTTTACTGTCACATTTTCCATGTTATGAGTTGAATCAGACAGACAGTAATTTTACTGTCACATTTTCCATGTTTTGAGTTGAATCAGACAGACAGTAATTTTACTGTCACATTTTCCATGTTTTGAGTTGAATCAGACAGACAGTAATTTTACTGTCACATTTTCCATGTTTTGAGTTGAATCAGACAGACAGTAATTTTACTGTCACATTTTCCATGTTTTGAGTTGAATCAGACAGACAGTAATTTTACTGTCACATTTTCCATGTTTTGAGTTGAATCAGACAGACAGTAATTTTACTGTCACATTTTCCATGTTATGAGTTGAATCAGACAGACAGTAATTTTACTGTCACATTTTCCATGTTTTGAGTTGAATCAGACAGACAGTAATTTTACTGTCACATTTTCCATGTTTTGAGTTGAATCAGACAGACAGTAATTTTACTGTCACATTTTCCATGTTTTGAGTTGAATCAGACAGACAGTAATTTTACTGTCACATTTTCCATGTTTTGAGTTGAATCAGACAGACAGTAATTTTACTGTCACATTTTCCATGTTTTGAGTTGAATCAGACAGACAGTAATTTTACTGTCACATTTTCCATGTTATGAGTTGAATCAGACAGACAGTAATTTTACTGTCACATTTTCCATGTTTTGAGTTGAATCAGACAGACAGTAATTTTACTGTCACATTTTCCATGTTTTGAGTTGAATCAGACAGACAGTAATTTTACTGTCACATTTTCCATGTTTTGAGTTGAATCAGACAGACAGTAATTTTACTGTCACATTTTCCATGTTATGAGTTGAATCAGACAGACAGTAATTTTACTGTCACATTTTCCATGTTTTGAGTTGAATCAGACAGACAGTAATTTTACTGTCACATTTTCCATGTTATGAGTTGAATCAGACAGACAGTAATTTTACTGTCACATTTTCCATGTTTTGAGTTGAATCAGACAGACAGTAATTTTACTGTCACATTTTCCATGTTTTGAGTTGAATCAGACAGACAGTAATTTTACTGTCACATTTTCCATGTTTTGAGTTGAATCAGACAGACAGTAATTTTACTGTCACATTTTCCATGTTTTGAGTTGAATCAGACAGACAGTAATTTTACTGTCACATTTTCCATGTTTTGAGTTGAATCAGACAGACAGTAATTTTACTGTCACATTTTCCATGTTTTGAGTTGAATCAGACAGACAGTAATTTTACTGTCACATTTTCCATGTTATGAGTTGAATCAGACAGACAGTAATTTTACTGTCACATTTTCCATGTTTTGAGTTGAATCAGACAGACAGTAATTTTACTGTCACATTTTCCATGTTTTGAGTTGAATCAGACAGACAGTAATTTTACTGTCACATTTTCCATGTTATGAGTTGAATCAGACAGACAGTAATTTTTTACATGTTTTGAGTTGTCACATTTTCCATGTTATGAGTTGAATCAGACAGACAGTAATTTTACTGTCACATTTTCCATGTTTTGAGTTGAATCAGACAGACAGTAATTTTCTGTCACATTTTCCATGTTATGAGTTCAATCAGACAGACAGTAATTTTACTGTCACATTTTCCATGTTATGAGTTGAATCAGACAGACAGTAATTTTACTGTCACATTTTCCATGTTTTGAGTTGAATCAGACAGACAGTAATTTTTTATTTTCCATGTTTTGAGTTGTCACATTTTTTCACATGTTTTGAGTTGAATCAGACAGACAGTAATTTTACTGTCACATTTTCCATGTTTTGAGTTGAATCAGACAGACAGTAATTTTACTGTCACATTTTCCATGTTTTGAGTTGAATCAGACAGACAGTAATTTTACTGTCACATTTTCCATGTTTTGAGTTGAATCAGACAGACAGTAATTTTACTGTCACATTTTCCATGTTATGAGTTGAATCAGACAGACAGTAATTTTACTGTCACATTTTCCATGTTTTGAGTTGAATCAGACAGACAGTAATTTTACTGTCACATTTTCCATGTTATGAGTTGAATCAGACAGACAGTAATTTTACTGTCACATTTTCCATGTTTTGAGTTGAATCAGACAGACAGTAATTTTACTGTCACATTTTCCATGTTTTGAGTTGAATCAGACAGACAGTAATTTTACTGTCACATTTTCCATGTTATGAGTTGAATCAGACAGACAGTAATTTTACTGTCA